>NW_022589762.1:8570442-8715983 GCF_004348235.1 Phoca vitulina
AGAGACACAGCAAGAGAGGGAACACAAGCAGGGGGAGAGGGAGAGGGAGAAGCAGGCTTCCCGCTGAGCAAGGAACCTGACGTGGGGCTCGATCCCAGGACCCTGGGATCATGACCTGAGCCGAAGGCAGACGCTTAACGACTGAGCCACCCAGGCACCCATCAACATGTCAATTTCAATTAACCATAGGTTAAGCAGATAAAAAACCTGCATACTCAAATTCTTTACCATGGACTCTCCTTCTCTGTATATGAAAGAAATTAACATTTTGTTTGTCATATATATATATATATATATATTTTAAAGATTTTATTTATTTATCTGACAAAGAGAGACAGAGCGAGAGAGGGAACACAAGCAGGGGGAGTGGGAGAGGGAGAAGCAGGCTTCCCACCGAGCAGGGAGCCCGATGCTGGGCTCAATCCCAGGAACCTGGGATCATGACCTGAGCTGAAGGCAGACACCTAGCCGACTGAGCCACCCCGGCGCCCCTGTTTGTCATATATTTTTAAATATATATATTTTAAAAAATTATTAATCAAATTTAACAATCTTTTCCTTTATAAACTTTGTGTATTAATTCCTTCTTTAAAAAAGACTTTTTCATCCCAGTATTGTAAGTATTAAATATTAAAAATATTTATCAATGTTTCTTCTAGTAATTTTATAGCTTTCATTTATGTTCAAATCTTTGATTTCTATGGGTTTATTTGTGGGTATGCTGTGAAATAAGGATTCATCTTTGTGTTTTTTTCCTCAATACCTAGCCAATGTCATTTATTCAACAACCCACCTTTTCTTCTTTGATTTGAAATACCAAATTTACTGTATATTAAATTTTCATATGTACTTGGGGCTATTTTGGGCCATCTTTGTCCCATTGATCTATTTTTTCTGCAGCACCAAATTGCTTACATATTTCAAAAATATCTGCTGGGCTACTCCCTTCTCATTTTCCATTTTTGGAATTTTCCAGATTAATTTTTTCAACTTCCAAAAAGAAACCCATCCTTCTAGTATTTTAATTGGGATAACATTGACTATAAATTCATTTGAGGGGCACTAACATTTTTACAATATTAAGTTTTCCTACCTGTATATTCCTCAGAAGAGTTTTGGGTTTTGTTTTGTTTTTTAAGATTTTATTTATTTGAGAAAGAGAGTGCAAGCAAGGGGAGGGGCAGAGGGGGAGAGAGAGAATCTGAAGCAGACTCTACATGGAGCAAGGAGCAGGGAGCCCAACCTGGGGCTTGATCCCAGGACCCTGAGATGATGACCTGAGCCTAAATCGAGTCAGTTGCTTAACCAACTGAGCCACCCAGGCAGCCCCCTCAGAAGAGTTTTATAGTTTTATTCATAGAACTTCTCAAATAAAATACTTAGCAGATATTTCATATCATTTTTTATTGGTGCTTATTGCAAATGGCATCTTTAGTATTGAAAAATAGGTTTAATAGAACCTGGAAATTAAAACACTGGAATAAATTCCATCACTGCAAGAGTATCTCAGCAATGTTTTATGTAAGGAACTCTTTAAAATACTATTTTAGGGGCCCCTGGGTGGCTCAGTCATTAAGTGTCTGCCTTCAGCTCAGATCATGATCCCAGAGTCCTGGGATCGAGCCCCGCATCGGGCTCCCTGCTCCACGGGAAGCCTGCTTCTCCCTCTCCCACTCCCCCTGCTTGTGTTCTCTCTCTCACTGTGTCTCTCTCTGTCAAATAAATAAATAAAATCTTTAAAAATAAATAAAATAAAATACTATTTTAAGCTACCCTACGACCCAGCAATTGCACTACTGGGTATTTACCCCAAAGATACAAATGTAGTGATCTGAAGGAGCACCTGCACCCCAATGTTTATAGCAGCAATGTCTACAATAGCCAAACTATGGAAAGAGCCTAGATGTCCATCAACAGATGAATGGATAAAGAAGATGTGATACACACACACACACACACACACACACACACACACACACTCTGGAATATTATGCAGCCATCAAAAAGTGAAATCTTGCCATTTGCAACGACATGGATGGAACTAGAGGTTATTAGCTAGGCAAAATAAGTCAATCAGAGAAAGACAATTATCATATGATCTCACTGATATGACGAATTTGAGAAACAAGACAGAGGATCATAGGGGAAGGGAGGGAAAAATGAAACAAGACGAAACCAGAGAGGGAGACAAACCATGAGAGACTCTTCATCTCAGGAAACAAACTGAGGGTTGCTGGAGTGGTGGAGGGTGGGAGGGATGGGGCGGCTGGGTGATGGACATTGGGGAGGGTATGTGCTATGGTGAACGCTGTGAATTGTGTAAGACTGATGAATCACAGACCTGTACCCCTGAGACAAATAGTACATTATATGTTAACAAATAAAAATAAATAAATAAATAAAATACTATTTTAGGGGCGCCTGGGTAGCTCAGCTGGTTAAGCATCTGCCTTCAGCTCAGGTCATGACCTTGGTCCTGGGATTGAGCCTCACATTGGACTCTCTGCTTAGTGGGGAGTCTGCTCCCTCTGCCTCTCCCTCTGTGTTCTCATTCTCTCTCTCTCAAAAAATAAATTAAAAACCTTTAAAAAAAACAAACTTAAATACTATTTTAGGAGTGCCTGGGTGGCACAGTAACTTGAGCATCAGAATCTTGCTTTACGCCCAGGTCCTGAGATTGGGGTCATGAGATCAAGTCCTGAGATGGACTCCACGCTCAGCACAGAGTCTGCTTGAGATTTTCTTTCCCTCTTACTCTGCCCCTTCCACTCGTGCTCCTCTCTATCTCTCTCTCAAAAATCAATCAATCATTCAATCTTTATTTAAAAAGTACTATTTTAGGGGCACCTGGGTGGCTCAGTCATTAAGCTTCTGCCTTCGGCTCAGGTCATGATCTCAGTGTCCTGGGATCGAGCCCTGCATCAAGCTCCCTGCTTGGCAGGAAGCCTGCTTCTCCCTCTCATACACCCCCTGCTTGTGTTCCCTCTTCTGCTGTGCCTCTGTCTGTCAAATAAATAAAAAATAAAATCTCTAAAAAGTACTATTTTAGTCCACTCGTGTATCCAATCAATATGGATGGAAGGGTGGATTTGTATGCCTTCTGTTTTACAATGCTAAGTAGGGGAAGCATTTCCTAGTCAGATGCAATATCCATTCCTATAAATATATTCAGGTAAAAGAGACACAACCATTTCACATAAAGCTTCTTCAAACGTACCAATTTCTTTCCAAATTTTCACCTTAATCTCATCCCTTGAATTCTTATATCCTCCCAACCGAACTGTAGCCCCCATTAGGACTTCACCAGCAGATTTTAGAACCACAGTGCATGGGGCTGCCATGTCAAAGATCCTAGAAATGTTACTTCTCCACTCAATGACTGTTTTACCTACTCATGTGCATATGCCTTTTGGTCCCCAACTGGGGTCATGCCAAAGAACCTAGGCCCCCTCATCATTTCTTATTTTGATTGATTGTAGGAACATCACCCCAGGTAATTGGAGGTCAAGTTTCTTGAATTCCTCCAAACTAAGACAAATAAAGCAAGTTTGTTTAGGACTCCTCAATTTTGAAGGACCAATAGTGGTCTCATATACTGGTCTTACAGTCCAGATCCTTCCAGTAATATGCCAGTTTTCTGTAGAAAAAGACCACAGAAACAAATTAGAAATAAAACATTGTAATTTATGAGAATTATAGTGTAGAAAGTAAGCAAAATACTTATTAAACAGGACCAAGGTACCAGCACCCCAGCCTTTAAAATTAGAATTATAGGGTCTCCTTTATATATATTAATATACCAAAGACCCACTTCAAGATTTGCCTGGGGGTAAGTAGAGAAGGAGGGCTTCATGACACCTGTATGGAAGATTAGACTTTTGATACTTAGTAGGTAAGGAAAATGTGGACCTTACCGTGAATTAGCAATCTCCAAAAAGGTTACTGAAAAGGTTTCCTGATAATATACATGTGAAAGAGGTACTGATCACATATATTTGAAAACACTATTTAGAATAACAAAAAGAGTATAATATTTAATATCTATAAATGTACTATGATGTTTGTCCAAGGGAGTTAAACATTAACCATCTTTTCTGTTAATTGAATGCTTATCTTTTTTTTTTAAGATTTTATTTATTCGACAGAGAGTGAGAGAGAGAGAGAGAGAGCAAGCACAAGCAGGGGGAACAGCAGGCAGGGGAGAAGCAGGCTCCCTGCTGAGCAAGGAGCCCAATGCGGGACTCGATCCCAGGATGCTCGGATCGCGACCCGAGCCGAAGGCAGCCACTTAACAGACTGAGCCACCCAGGCGCCCCTGAATGCTTATCTTAGTATGTGACTTAGAGTTCTTTTTTATTATGGAACGGCTGATTGTCTCCTTATAGTCTAGTAAGACAAGGGCTGAGAATTGACATTGTGTTTAGCAATATGGAGATCATTAGTGTCTTGAGAGGAACAATTTTGGTGGAGTGATGGTGTTGAAAATTTGATTGTCGTGTGTTCAAAATAGAATGGGAGGATTTCAGACGAAATATACTTCAAGGAAACAGAGTATTAAAAGAGAATAATAGAAGGGCGCCTGGGTGTCTCAGTCGGTTGAGAGGCTGGTTGCCTTTGGCTAAGGTCATGATATCTGGGTCTTGCCATCCAGCCCTGTGTCAGGCTTCCTGCTCAACAGAGAGTCTGCTTCTCTCTTTCTCTCCCTCTGTCCCTCACCACTGTTCCTTCTCTCTCTCTCTCAAATAAATAAATAAAATCTTTAAAAATATATATATAGATATATTTTATTTGACAGAGAGAGAGCACAAGTAGGCAGAGCGGCAGGCAGAGGGAGAGGGAGAAGCAGTCTCCCCACTGAGCAGGGAGCCCAACGTGGGGCTCGATCCCAGGACCCCGAGATCATGACCCAAGCCAAAGGCAGACACACCCCAAATAAAATCTTTAAAAGAAAATGAATAATAGGATGATAAAAGTGATTTTTAAGAAACAACAAAATAAATCAACATATTAGGAAGGCTTAATGCCTTAGTCTTGGACCAAATGTACTTGGATCAAAAATTTAAGAATATATGAAGTAGGGCACCTGGTGGCTCAGTTGTTAAGTGTCTGCCTTCGGCTCAGGTCATGATCCCAGTGTCCTGGGATCGAGCCCCGCATCGGGCTCCCTGCTCTGTGGGGAGTCTGCTTCTCCCTTTCCCTCTATGCTCTCTCTTGCTTTTTCTCAAATAAATAAATAAAATCTAAAAAAAAAAAGTCTCTACCTAGGAGATATTTTTGTCTCTTCTTTCCAGTTTTTGTTTGAGAGGGGGATGGGAAGGATCCTGATCATAAAACTTACTCTTCGGGCGCCTGGGTGGCTCAGTGTGTTGAATGTCTGCCTTCAGCTCAGGTCATGATCCCAGGGTCCTGGAATTGAGTTCTGTGTCGGGCTCCTGGCTCAGCTGGGAGTCTGCTTGTCCCTCTCCCTCTGCCCTGCTTGTGCTCTCTCTACCTCTCTCTGAGAGTCTGTCTCTCAAATAAATAAATAAAAAAAAATCCCCTTTTTTTTTTAAGATTTTATTTATTTGTTTGACAGAGAGAGATAGCCAGAGCAGGAACACAAACAGGAGGAGTGGGAGAGGGAGAAACAGGCTTCCCGCTGAGCAGGGAGCCCCATGCTGGGCTTGATCCCAGAACCCTGGGACCACAACCAGAGCCGAAGGCAGAAGCTTAGTGACTGAGCCACCCAGGTCTCCCAATAAATAAAATATTTAAAAAAAAATTGTGGGATGCAGCTAAATCCGTGCTTTGAGGGAAATTTACAGCTGTAAATGGTTATATTAAAAAATATATAAAATCAAAATATCATTTTCTCCTTATGAAGCTAAAAAAGAGACAAGCATGTTAAACCCAAAGTTAGTAGAAGAAAGAAAATAATAATGAAAACAGTGGAAATCCATATAATAGAAAGCAGATAGGCTAGAGAAAGAAATTAACAAAGTCAAAACTTAGTTCTTTGAAGATTAATATAATTGATAAATCAATAACAAAGGGACACTAAGAAACAAAGGGGGAAAATACAATTTACCAACATCAGAAAATTTTTTTAATGCTTTATTTATTTAAGTAATCTCTACACCCAACATGGGGCAAGACCCTGAGATCAAGAGTTGCATGCTCTTCCGACTGAGCCAGCCAGGTGCCCCTTTTTGCTTTTGATGGCTGCATAAATACTCCAACATATGGATGTATCAGGGCATATTTAAGCAAAGTCCTAATGATGGACATTTAGACTTTTTTTTTTTTGGCTATTCTCAAGAGTGCTGCAATGAGTATCTTTGTGTGGTTGTCTGAATAATGACTTAGCATAAAGTCCTAGGAGTGGATCAAAGGGTTTTTATATTTTATATTTCCATGCCTATAACTGACATTATTTATTGCATACATTTTATGAGCTAAAAAAAATCACATTAGATGATATTCTCTTTTTTTTTTTTTTTTAAAGATTTTTTTTTTATTTATTTATTTGAGAGAGAGAGAATGAGAGAGAGCAAGCACATGAGAGGGGGGAGGGTCAGAGGGAGAAGCAGACTCCCTGCCGAGCAGGGAGCCCGATGCGGGACTCGATCTGGGACTCCAGGATCATGACCTGAGCCGAAGGCAGTCGCTTAACCAACTGAGCCACCCAGGCGCCCCATTAGATGATATTCTCATTAAATCCTCACAGGAACCTTTTGAAATAGGTTCAAATATTACATAAAAGAAAACTGAAACCCAAAAGATTGCAAGGTAACTTGTCCAAGGTCACAAATGGTAGGGCTAGGATTTTAATTTGGGTGTTTTCTAACTCAGAGAACCTGGTTTGGGCCCTTTCATCTGACTGCATTTCAGAAGGCCATACCAAATTACTCTCCCTTCAGTCTTTTTTTTTTTTAAGATCTTATTTATTTATTTCTCAGAGAGAGAGAGAGAAAGAGATACAGAGCACAAGCAGGGGGAGGGGCAGGCAGAGAGAGAAGCAGACCCCCCTGCTGAGCAGGGAGCCCGATGCGGGACTTGATCCCAGGACCCTGGGATCATGACCTGAGCTGAAGGCAGACACTTAACCGACTGAACCACCCAGGCGTCCTGCCCCCCTTCTTTTTTTAATCACATCAATTTTTTGAAAAGATTTATGTATGTATGTATTTATTTATTTATTTGAAAGAGAACGCTGCGTACACATGCACGCATGAACAGGGGGAAGGGCAGAGGGAGAGGGAGAGAATTTCATGCGGACTCCCAACTGAGCAGGGAGCTTGAAATGGGACTTGATCTCATGTCCTAGAGATCATGACCTGAACCAGAATCCCGAATCCGGTGCTCAACCCACAGAGCCACCCACGCACCCCCAGTACTAAACAGTTTTCAATCTTCGCTATTATTTTGAGACTGAGGTGCTCGCTTCGGCAGCACATATGCTATTATTTTGAGACTCAGAATATGTGCCTTCTGTATTACAGGTTTCCTTGCTGGACAGAACATCCAAATTTGAACTAATTGTTCATTATATTCTTCTAGTTTCTTAATGATTAATTTTTTATTTTGCATTTTTATTTGCATTTATTTACTTATTTATTTAAACATTTTATTTATTTATTTGTCAGAGAGGGAACACAAGCAGGGGGAGTGGGAGAGGGAGAAGCAGGCTTCCCGCGGAGCAGGGAGCCCGATGCGGGGCTTGATCCCAGGACCCTGGGATCATGACCTGAGCTAAAGGCAGACGCTTAACGACTGAGCCACCCAGGCGCCCCTATTAATACATTTTAAATTTATTTTGGTTTCACATGTAGTTTATCAGGGGTTTAGAGTGCTCTAATTCCAAAAATCTCAGCATTATTTACAAAGGAATCAGTTTATGATAAAGAAAGGCAGTATATGGAGTATATAATGTGAAGACTTGTAGGAGTCTTGATATCAAATATTTGCTGTCCCTGCAAGTTGCTCTGTCCCTCTTTGGGAATCAGGCTTGCTCACCCAGGATATGCAAGTTGATAAAGTTAAACATTTTCACATAGTACAATAAAAGCTGACGTTACAAGTTTTCTTTTTCTTTGCAAAATGGTTTCATAATTTGAATAATATAATCAAAGCTTCAACAATTGAGACAGAATTACTAATAAACATGCGAGGGCGCACACACACACACACACAAACACGTATTTGTGAAGAGGGATCTGTGAATACAGTACACATAAATTCTAAAGTGACTTGTGGCTGAGGGTTAGAGAGGGGTGGTGGATAGCAGTGATGAAGAAATGGCCTTTTATTTATTTTTTAAGTAATCTCAACACCCAATGTGGAGCCTGAACTCCAACTCCAAGATCAAGCCTTGCATGCTCCACCCACTGAACCAGCCAGGTGCCCCAAAGAAATGGCCTTTTAAAAAATACTATACAGGGGGGGACAACTGCGTGGCTCAGTTGGTTAAGTGTCTGCCTTCCACTTGGGTCATGATCCCAGGGTCTTGGGATCCAGTCCCTCATCGGGCTCCCTGCTCAGCAGGGAGCCTGCCGTTCCCCCTGCTTGTGCGCTTTCTGTCCGACAAATAAATAAATCTTTTTTAAAAATAAAAATGCATATTTTGGGGTCCTGAACCCAGAGATTCTGATTCTGTACATTTGTGATGATTTCCCAGAATCTGCATTTTTAAAAAACTCCAAAGATCCTTTCAATTAGGATGGTATACTAACAAAACACAATAGAATAGGCAAATGTGAGCCATTAAAAGGTTTTGAGGAGTAACAGGTTCACATTTTAGATTATTCTCCCTGTATTATGGGGAAAGAATTGGAAGTGGGCAAGACCAGAAATAGATGTTAATGATTAGATCTACCAATATGGGCCTAGATTAGGATCCACTGGAAAAGAGCAGAGCAGAACATCTGGGGCTTTGGAGTCAGGCAATTCAGGGGTTGAATATAGATTTTTCTGCATACAGTCGGTATCACCCTTGACATTAAGCCTGTGACTTCTTTTTCCTTATATAAAAATAGTAATGGAGTGCCTGGCTGGCTCAGTCGGTAGAGCACGCAACTTTTGATCTCAGGGGTGTGCGTTCAAGCCCCACGTTGGGTGTAGAGATTAGTTAAAAATAAAACCTTTGAGAAGTCATTAATTAAAAATTATTATTAAAATAAAATAAAATGGTTATAATAACATTATCTCCTTTAAATGAATATTCAAGAGGGTATTTTAAAAGCTTATTACACACTAACAAGTGTGTAGTACTAATACTAGTACTACTAGTACTCAATACTAGTAGCTAATATGGGAACCTGTTGGTTGGTTTGGAATATATTACAAAGGTAGACTTGACTAGTAACTATTTGGATATGGTAGCTATAGGAAAGTAAATATCCTAGGATAACTGCCAGGCTTCTGGCTCTGACAGGGTGGATTATATTGCTGGGAACCAGCACAGAAAATCCTGAAAGAGGAATGTGGGAAGAAGATAATGGGTTTGATTTTGGACATATTAAATTTGTAGAATTTCCCTGAGAAGTGTGATTCCTGAGTGCCTATCTGGGAGGTTTTGCATACATTAGCACCAGTCCTCACCGCAAAGTAAGAAAATGATGACTTCAATTTATTTATTTTACAGAGGAGGAAACTGAGTGTCTGAATCAGGTTAGTCTAAATGGAGATACCAAGTAGGCAGATATGTCTGAGACCTGGACGCTGCAGACTCTTAAACCAAAGGTCCAGATTTGAGCACAGTTAGCCTAGAGGTGTAAAGGTACTAGGGAAAAAAAAGGGGTAAAGCATGAAGACTGATAGTAGAACAGGTCTGATGGCAGAATCCTGTGCAGTACCTCAGTTAGCAGAGGAGGATCAGCCCGTAAAAAGTCTGCAAGGTAATGGTGGGTGGGAGAGTCATTCAAATGCCTAAAGAATAGAGAATTGTTTTTTAAAAAAAGGTGTAGTGCCATTAGAAATAAATCTATACTAAAAGTGGAGGTGTTGTCAATGTAGGGGCTGAGGGCAGGCTGCCCCAACATGGTCATTTTGGCATGAAGATTATTCTAGGCAGAAGGCAGTGGAGACCCTACGGGCTCAGGAGAAAATTTTGCCCATCCCTTAACCACATAGAGGAATCTAAATTGGGGGTCTTTCCCAGAATAAGGGTTATTAGCAGAGATAAATTTAATTTTTATTGCCCTATCTATACGGCAGGGCAAACATCTAATTAGCAAACATCCGTCCTTCTTATTGCCCTATGAATTGCATTCCTTCCTTTCAAAGTCCCCTATCACCAGCTCCTTAGTTCACTTTGGCATATAAACCTCATTTTGCTTGACTGTCTTTGGAATTTCCATGGAGGGGTGGATTCCCCATACAAATGCTATTAAATTTGGTTTTCTCCTGTTAATCTGTCTTATGTCAATTTGATTCTTAGTCCAGCTAGAAGGACCCTTGAAGGGGACAGAATTCTTGCTCCCAGATATCAGCATTCTGAAATGGAAATAAATGTGTGTAGAAGTATAGCTAAGGTTATGGGTTCTAGACTCAGCTCTTCTTCCATGTGTGTCCATTGGGAAGTTATTACCCTCATCATCTGTAATAAGATAATAATGCCTCATCTTGGTTTATGAAAATGAGAGATACATTTAGAGTAGTTATCACACACACAAAATAAAAGCATTTATCACAGTACTGGGCACATAGTTGCTGTAAACGTTAGTTTAGAAAGAGTCAGGTAAGGTAATATTTAAGGTCAAAGCACTTAACCATCTATGTGACTTCCAAGAAGACAGGCACCATGTCTCTTTTGCTCACCTCCAACATCTTGCACATACCTGATACCTAGGAAGTATTAACAAATATTCCTTGAGGGACACCTGGGTGGCTCAGTCGGTTGAGTGTCTATCTTTGGCCCAGGTCCTGATCCCAGCGTCTTGGGATGGAGTCAAGCTCCATGCTCAGTGGGAGCCTGCTTCTCCCTCTCCACCCTCCGCCCCGTGCTCTCTCTCTCAAATAAATAAAATCTTAAAACACACACTCACACAAAATCCCACAAATATTCCTTGAATGAGCTAATGAAGAATGAATTTTGAGGTGATTTTTACATTTTAGCTTGATTTATTACAATGGCTCATGAAGGACAGAAAATTAATTACAGTGGATTGGTAGTTTTGTTTTGTTTTAAAGATTTTATTTATGTATTTATTTATTTGAGAGAGTGAGCAAGAGACAGCACAAGCTGGGGGAGGGGTAGAGGAAGAGGGAAGAGCTGGCTCCCCAACGAGCAGGGAGCCCAAAGAGGGACTGGATCCCAGGACCCCGGGATCATGACCTGAGCTGAAGGCAGGTGCTTAGCTGACTGAGCCACCCAGGTGCCCCTAATTACAGTGGATTGAAGAGGGATGGGGAACAGTTTCTCAGTGGAGACGGGTTATAATCAACTCCAACTGTGAAGAGAAGGCAATACACCTTTGGATGGGTAATTTAAACTTCCAGAATTTTAGTTTCTTTACATATAAATGATAATTAACCTCAGAGTGCAGCTTAAGGATCATGTGAAATAAAATTTATAAATATTTTCCCATGTAAAAGGAGTGCTATATAAATGTACTCATAGTTCTTTTCCTCCAAGTTGAAACTGGCTTCTTTTTCTAAGATTTTATTTATTTATTTGACAGCTAGAGAGAGAGCACAGCAGGAGGAATGGCAGAGGGAAGGGGAGAAGCAGGCTTCCCGCTGAGCAGGGAGCCCAATGCCTGGGCTGGATCCCAGGACCCTGGGATCATGACCTGAGCTGAAGGCAGATGCTTAACTGACTGAGCCACCCAGGTGCCCCCAAGCTGCCTTATTTTTCACTATTCTTTTGGAAAATGCAAGTGGCATAAGGAAAGACACAGTAAAGAGCCATAGATGGAGTTAAGAATAATAATGAGGGGCGCCTGGGTGGCTCAGTCATTAAGCATCTGCCTTCGACTCAGGTCATGATCCCAGGGTCCTGGGATTGAGCCCTGCATCGGGCTCCGTGCTCTGCAGGAAGCCTGCTTCTCCCTCTCCCACTCCTCCTGCTTCTGTTCCCTCTCTCGCTGTCAATCTCTCTGTCAAATAAATAAATAAATAACATCTTAAAAAAAAAAAGAATAATAATCATATTTCTTTTATCCTGATGAAGACTGCAGAGTGCAGAGTCTCAATAGATAAAAAGAACCCTTTTTCTTGACCTAATGAATAAGAATTAATCAGGGAACCTGCGGAAATTAGCGTATTTGTGCTGAACGGTTCATCGGGCAGCACCCAAGGGCAGGCAAAGCCTACACAGTTCGGGGAATGTTAAGTATGATGGTAGGATTAAGTGGCTGAGGAAGAATTTGAGATTTAGGGAATGAGATCTGGCATCTAGGGGAGGCTGAGAATCAGGGAAGATCTAGGGTTGCAAAACGAACAGGAACTGTGTGGCTAATCCGGTTTAATGTGCACTTACTATTTTGTCTGAGAATGTTCACTTCAACTGTGGAAAACAATTGGAATTTATGTAACACAGGAGGCACATTAATTATAGGTAAGTCAGGGGCTCCTCCCTGGCTCAGTCGGTGAAGCACGTGACTCTTGATCCCGTGGTTGTGAGTGATCCCTGCATTGGGTGTGAAGATGACTTAAAAAAAATCTTTAAAAAAATTATAGATAATTTAGTAACCAGTAAGACATATTAGATTTACATAGAGTACACATGCAGAAAGGAGTGGAAAGGGGCACCAGATACTCTTCTTTAGCCTAACGCTAAATATCCTTACTTAGCTGAGGCACTCAGTCAACTCTGAACTTAACACGGCCGCCCATCGTTGACACCCATTCCAGCCCCACAAGTATTCTGCTCAGGTAGTGAAAATAAATTCCAGGGGCGCCTGAGTGGCTCAGTCGTTAAACATCTGCCCTCGGCTCAGGTCATGATCCCAGGGTCCTGGGATCGAGCCCCGCATCGGGCTCCCTGCTCCACGGGAAGCCTGCTTCTCCCTCTCCCACTCCCCCTGCTTGTGTTCCCTCTCTCGCTGTGTCTCTCTGTCAAATAAATAAATAAAATATTTTTTAAAAATTAAGAAAAGAAATTCCATAGCTGCTCATCAAGCCGAGGAGAGCTGCTTCTGCGGCCAGAAGTACTTGCCCCGGTGTCTGGGAAAGAAGAAGCCTGTGGGATTGTGTCCAGGTACCTTCCTTCTGCAGAACCCCCGCCCTTCAATCTCAAGTTCTTGTCCCCCGTCCTTGCACCCGCATCACGCACCAGAGACCTATCATAGGAACATCACTTGCACCCTGTCCTAAGTACAAGAGCGTGCCCATCTCATTCCCCATACTTTGCGCCATGAGAGTTTGGTGAGATGGATTTCATACGAGTCTAGTGTCTATTTGATCCATGGTCTTTTCTGATAGGTTGCTTGCTAGTGTACGTGGAGGTAGCACTACCATGCATTCAAGTCACTTCTCAGCTTAACCTTCTAAGATCCTCAAGAACACTTTCTTCTAGGACCACAGAGTTGTCCATCAACCACCCAGTAACCAAGAATCTTTTAAGGAGAGACTGGCCACCAGCCGCTTCCTCTTTTCAATCGGGTTTCACTTCAACCTCACACAGAGGAACCTATTCAAATGCCTACCTTTCAGCATCCTTAGTCGAACTAATTTCCTGTGCCTTAAGCTTTTGTCTGCCCCAACTGGCTTCTTTATTTAACAAATTCCCTTTATCTGCCGCTTGAGGCAAAGCTCACTTGGCCCCAGGAGGCATGCAATATTTACTAAAGTTCCTCCCCCACTTTCCTGCCCCCGTCTGGCGGTTGTCTGCCTTTACCTTTAGGTTTGCAGTCATGGCCTGTTTTTTCCCTGTAGACACCGGCTTTTCTGAATAGTAGGATTATTCAGAAACGAATGAAATGTGTCCTTTACCCTGAGAACCGGGTGCTTGAAATTCAGTAAGCAAGGCTTCTAATCCTCCCACTTTAGAGCTTTGAATCCAGACTGTGAAATTCAGAAGAGCTTGGCAAATCAACCCAGTGTGCTTCTTCCTTTCAGGTACAAACTGAGAGGGAAATGCAAGGCGAACATGAAGAAAACGTGAGCTTTAAAAACTAAAACATGATAAACTAACTAAAATAGGACACCGGAAGTAACAACCGCCTCCTTTTGGAAGATGAACAGAGAAAGATTTTCAAAAGAAAGGGATGTGAAAAGATGGAGGGGCTGGCTGGCAGGTGAATTTATCATTAATTCCCTTTCTGCCTTATCTCTATTTTACTAGGGTACCGTCTTGGTGAGTCTGTGACCGAAAGGATAAGTGAACGGCTTTAAATTGAGTTTGCACCTCTCCTAATTCGTCTTGGCAACTTTTTCAAGATTTTATGTGGCTTACTTATGAAGATAGTGAATTTTGCTTTTATTTATTTATTTATTTATTTTAAGATTTTATTTATTTATTTGACAGAGAGAGAGATAGCGAGAGCAGGAACACAAGCAGGGGGAGTGGGAGAGGGAGAAGCAGGCTTCCCGCTGAGTAGGGAGCCCGATGCGGGACTCGATCCCAGGATCCTGGGATCATGACCTGAGCTGAAGACAGACGCTTAATGACTGAGCCACCCAGGCGCCCTGCTTTTATTTTTTTTTTAAGATTTTATTTATTTATTTGACAGAGAGCGAGAGAGTGCAAGAGCGCAAGCAGGGGGAGCGGTAGAGGGAGAAGAAGAAGCAGGCCTCCCGATGAGCAGGGAGCCCAACATGGGGCTCGATCCCAGGACCTCGAGATCACTACCCGAGCCGAAGGCAGACGCTCAACCATCTGAGCCACCCAGGCGCCCCGAATTTTGCTTTTATTGACTTTATTCTCAAACAGCAATCTTATACCTTCCTAGGTACTTATTTATATATACATACATATATATGTTTTACATATATATTTCTGTTTATATATTTAAATGTGTGTTATATATATTGTTATATATAAATGTTTATATATATTATGTTTATATATGTGTTATATATATTTTATATATATGTTATATATATAATATATATATGTTATATATAAAATATATATACATATGTATGTATGTATGTTAATAGCAACATAATTTATAGTGGCAAATAACCAAAACAGAAGCAATTTTTAAAAAGTTGTAGTGCATCTGTAATATGTAATATTATATAACAGTTGAGTCAGATCTTAATTTACTCGTGTGGAAAGATCTCTATGATATATATATATTTTTTAAAGATTTTATTTATTTATCCATAAGAGATAGAGAGAGAGGCAGAGGGAGAAGCAGGCTCCCCACTGAGCAGGGAGCCCGATGCGGGACTCGATCCCAGGACCCTGGGATCATGACCCGAGCCGAAGGCAGAAGCTCAACCATCTGAGCCACCCAGGCGCCCTATGATATATTTTTTAAAAGCAAAAAACAAACAAAAAACACCTGGCTGGCTCAGTTGGAAGAGTGTGCTATTCTTTATCTCCGGGTCAGTGGGTTTGAGCCCCATGTTGGGTGTAAAGATTACTAAAAATAACAACACAACAACAAAAAAAACCCATAAAACAAAAAACAAAACCCACTCATGTTTCTGTGTTCATGTGCACCATCCATTTGATCTCATTTATTTATTTATTTTTAAGTAAGCTCTTTGCCCAACGTGGGGCTCGAACTCACAACCCTGGAGATCAAGAGTCACTTGCTCTCCTGACTGAGCCAGCTGGGCACTCCCTCTATGACATATAGATAGTTTCTTTCTGATATATTCTTAAGTAGAAAAAGCAGGTTGCAGAACAAAATGCATGATGAAATTCCATATTTGGATAGGAAAAATGTGTTACAATTCTGTTGTGTGTCATGTGTACACATAGAAATGTCTGGAAACATAATTTCAAAGTTAACAGTGATGTTAAAAAAGTTAACTTTAGGGGCGCCTGGGTGGCTCAGTGGGTTAAACATCTGCCTTTGGCTCAGGTCATCCTGGGATCTGAGCTCCGTGTTGGCTCCCTTGCTCAGCAGGGAGCCTGCTTCTCCCTCTCCTCCCCACTTGTGTTCTCTCTAGATATCTCTGTGTCTTTCTCTCTCTCAAATAACTAAATAAATAAAATCTTTAAAGAAAAAAAGTTAACTTTATGTAATAGTCTTCTTTTAATATTGTACAAGTAGTTTTCTTTTTTTTTAAAGGGAATGACAAAGTCACACTGAGATCTTAGGAAGAGTCCCAAGACCTAATCTTTCCCTTAGTTCAACTACCTCAACTTCACCTTTATGTTCTTCATATCAGAAATGTTTTGATAGAGAATATTCAAGAAAGAAACCCATCTCAACCTTGGCTGATACATTTAGGAAAATAAGAAGTCCTTTTTAAAAACATAATTATCAGGGTGCCTGCCTGGCTTCATCGGAAGAGCATGTAACTCTTGATCTCGGGGTTGTGAGTTTTGGCTTCATGTTGGGTACAGAGATTCCTTAAATAAATAAATAAATAAACAAGCAAAAAAAAGTAATTATCAATTTTTAAGATTCTTCCAAATAGATATACACCTCTAAATTCTGACTTGCAAAGAGGTTGAAGATATAATGCTAAGTGGAAAAAATACACAAACTTTTAGAAGAGGATGTATAAAAATTCACATAAAACCACCCATATTATATATACTGAAATATCTGTAGAAATTAAACTGTGCTTACTAGATTCACTTTATGATTCATTTCTCTATTGCTTAAATTTGTTCTCAATAGCAAGTTTTAATTTTGTAATAAAAAAAGTCCAGGCATCTTCTTTCTGCCTGTGGGTTCTGTCCCTGTGCTTTCATAAAAACACCTTTTTTAACGGGGGGGGGGTGGGGGGTGGGGAATAGAGGTCCAACCTTGTATTAATTTATTATATCTTTTAAAGATTTTAGGGGCGCCTGGGTGGCTCAGTTGTTAGGCGTCTGCCTTTGGCTCAGGTCATGATCCCAGGGTCCTGCCTGCATCGGGCTCCCTGCTCGGCGGGAAGCCTGCTTCTCTCTCTCCCATTTACCCTGCTTGTGTTCTCTCTCTGGCTGTCTCTCACTGTCAAATAAATAAATAAAATCTTTAAAAAAAAATAAATAAAGATTTTATTTATTTATTTGAGAGACAGCACAAGTAAGGGGGAGGGGAGGGGCAAAGGGAGAGGGAGAAGCAGGCTCCCTGAGCTCAATCCCAGGACCCTGAGATCCTGACCTGAGCCCGAAGGCAGATGCTTAACCAAGTGAACCACCCAGGCGCCCCTATCTATTTATTTTTAATATTTTATTCATTTATGAGAGAGAGTGCGCACAGGAGCGGGGGAGGGACGGTGGTTGTGGAGCTGCTGGCCGAGAGAGAAGCAGGCTCTCCGCTGGGCATGGAACCTGATAGGGGGCTTGATTTCAGGACCCTGAGATCATGACCAGAGCGGAAGACAGACGTTTAACCCAGAGCCACCCGGTTACCCCAAGAGGTCCCATCTTTTGAAAAGATAAATCCAGACTCTCTCTGGTTCCCTGATGATTGTGGGTTTCACTGTCCTCTGCCTTTGGGGTTTTGTCTTTACCCTAACATTCACCTGTCGGGAAGAAGAGTAGGTGAATGGCATTTCCAGAATGGCTTATCTCCAAAAGACAAGGTGGAACACCAGAAATCTTTCTTCTTCCCTTTCAATCTTTATTTTTCCCTTCTTTTCCTTTCCAATATCGAGCATGTTTTAAATAGGTGTTGGGGCGCCTGGGTGGCTTAGTTGGTTAAGCATCTACCTTTGGCTCAGGTCATGATCTTGGGCTCCCTGCTGAACGGGGAGTCTGCTTCTCCCTCTACCTCCACCCCTCCCACAGCTTGTGCGCTCTCTCTCTCGCTCACTCTCTCTCTCAAATAAATACTTTTTTTTTAAGATTTTTTTTTTTTATTCATTTGAGACACACAGAGAGAGAGAGAGAGCATGAGGAGGGGGAGAGGCAGAGGGAGAGGGAGAAGCAGGCTCCCCGCTGAGCCAGGAGCCCGATGCAGGGCTCAATCCCAGGACCCTGGGATCATGACCTGAGCTGAAGGCAGATGCTTAATCATCTGGGCCACCCAGGCGCCCCTCAAATAAATAAATTCTTAAAAAAAATACAATAGATGTTCTTTTTGCCACTCTAAATCTTTAATTCTTAGCCATTTCCTTGCCTATTCCCAACGTCTTATAGTTGAACTTAATCCAAAGCAGAAACAAGCAGTAATCAAGTGTGTAAAAACATCCGTTACACAGGAAGGTTCAGTGCTGGAGAGCTAACTTTGAAGTTTCCCTAAGACTATCACTTTATAATAGCTATTTCCCCATTTCTAGGCTCTGGGTCACCATTTAGTATTTCCTCAGATGTGTTGGCGATTCATTATGTGCAAAGAATTTTGTAAAAATGTGACATATTACTTTTTCTTTTTAAATTTTTTTAAAGTAAGCATTATGCCCAATGTGGGGTCTTAACTCATGACTCTTGAGATCAAGGGTCAGGGCTCCACCGACTGAGCTAAGCCAGGCGCCCCAGTGACATACAATTAAAAAAACAAAACAAAGCAGGGGTGCCTGGGTGGCTCAGCCATTAAGCATCTGCCTTCGGCTCAGGTCATGATCCCAGGGTCCTGGGATCGAGCCCCGCATCAAGCTCCCTGCTTGGCAGGAAGCCTGCTTCTTCCTCTCCCACTCGCCCCTGCTTGTGTTCCCTCTCCCGCTGTGTCTCTCTGTCAAATAAATAAATAAAATCTTTATAAATAAATAAATAAATAAATAAAACCCTCTAATCTCTTAAAGGAATTTTTCCTTCACTCGATACATTTAAAACATAATGAAAAAGCCAGGTGGCAGAACAGTGAGATGCTACGTTTTTAAAATGTCACACTCAAATCTGGTTGAATTATAAAACTAAAATGTGGGGATTTAGAAGTGATTTCATGTACTATTTTAATTGTTGGATCAATGCTTTCTGTTTTTATTATCTATCTGTTCATAATATAGTGCTTGGCACAAAACTCAAATACCTGACAGTTGAAAAGGATTTTGTGTTGTCCTTAGGTCTTGGCAGAAATTATCCCCAATTTCTTCTGTCAAATGTCTAGATAATTTGATTGGGTGAGGTTTCACAACATTGGAAAATTGGGGGAACCATAAGGGAAAGGGCCAGAAAAACTGCCTGGTTGGTTACCCTCTGCTGCTTCGGAAAGTGGACGTTCCTGTGGAGCAGGAAGGCAGAGTGACTGAAAGTGCGCTCAACCAGATCAATTTGGGGGCGAGCCAGGATGGGAAGATAGTAAAAAAAAGTATTCGTATCTTTCACAAATGCCTGCCCCGCCAGCTTCTTTTAAGGTGAGAACATAACGTACCTGGACAAAAAAGCCTATTTCAAACTTGCGTCAGAACTTAAAGGTCTTTTTTTTTTTTTTTAAAGATTTATTTATTTATTTGAGAGAGCGAGAATGAGAGAGAGAGAGTACATGAGAGGGGGGAGGGTTAGAGGGAGAAGCAGGCTCCTCGCCGAGCAGGGAGCCCGATGCGGGACTCGATCCAGGGACTCCAAGATCATGACCTGAGCCGAAGGCAGTCGCTTAACCACTGAGCCACCCAGGCGCCCAGAACTTAAAGGTCTTAAATAAAAAATGTCGGGCGCCTGGGCGGCTCAGTCGTTAAGCATCTGCCTTCGGCTCAGGTCATGATCCCAGGATCTTGGGATCGAGCCCCGCATCGGGCTCCCTGCTCAGCGGGAAGCCTGCTTCTCCCTCTCCCACTCCCCCTGCTTGTGTTCCCTCTCGCTGTCTGTCAAATAGTCTTTAAAAATAATAAATGTCTTAAAATAATTTTATTTCAACAGTTCTTTCAGGCAGAGTATAATTGTACGGATGGGTGGACACATAACCTTCCCTGTGAGTTACATTAGCAGACCTTTTCCCCCCCCTCCTTCTTTAGCACCCTCTACCTTCCGTTATTTGCCTCATCCCTGGCTGCCCTACATTTAAGACTTACAAACCTAAGTGGTCTGTTTATCACTTCCTTGCCCCAACTTTTAACTGCAAATAACCACAAATTTTGTTGTTTCAATACTATTACACACATAAGGGAAATAAATTAGTTCAGATTTAATTGATCAGTCACCTAGCAACTAAGTATACTTACTTACCTTTCCATTCCTCATTTCTAAGATAGCAGCCTCCCCAAGGGCTAGAGAAATTTCAGTTAATTGTCCCTCCCACACATTAAAAAGGTATAAAGACCCATGTTGCGTGCCTGGGTGGCTCAGTCAGTTAAGCGTCTTCATGATCCCAGGGTCCTGGGATCGAGCCCCGCTTCGGGCTCCCTGCTCAGCAGGGAGTCTGCTTCTCCCTCTCCCCGCTCGTGCACTTTTACTAGCTCTGTCCCTCTCAAGTAAATAAAATCTTTGAAAGACTTTTTTAAAAAATCTGTCAGATAATTTTAACATTTCTTTTATCTTGATATTGGCATGTATTTTTCTTTTAAAAATTTTGAGAACTTGTAATTCATAGTATGATGGGTGATTATCCATTGAAACCTAGGTATTTTTGTGTAATAGCTAAGAGTCTAGATCTTCTTTAAGCCCTGTTTTAGGTGGCTTTTTCTTTTAAGATTTTATTTATTTATTAGAGAGAGAGCACGAGAGGGAGGAGGGTCAGAGGGAGAAGCAGACTCCTCGCTGAGCAGGGAGCCCGATGCGGGACTCAACCCTGGGACTCCAGGATCATGACCTGAGCCGAAGGTAGCCGCCCAACCAACTGAGCCACCCAGGCGCCCTTTAGCTGCCTTTTTCTGACACCACTCTGGCAAGGGAGAGGGGACCCTGCCTTGTTACTGTTACTGCCTGATATGGGTAGACTTGAGGGCTCCTTGCTCAGCAGGGAAACTGTTTCTCCTTCTACCTCTGCCTGACCCTCTCTCTGGCTTGTACTCTCTGTCTCTTCAAGTAAATAAAATCTTTAAAAACAAAATAACCCACGTTTAATCCAGTTTTTACTCACTGAACTCCTGGTGAAATCAGGGTAGAGACAACAAAGGGTAAAGTGTGTATTTTATTTATTTGTACTTAAACCTATAAACCAATCAGCCCAACTGGTACTATTATCATGACACATTAAAATACAAAACATCTTTCTACAAATACTAGAATAATGAACAAATTAACAGTTCTAGTAAAACATCACGAGGGACAGAGGAAATCAATGAAGCACATTATAGCTTAACCCTTCACCGTTAGAGGTTATAACAAGAAAAGCCTCACAATCTCAGAAAATACAAATTATCCTTCATCACACGTCTTTGTATCTTCACTTCCCATTCTTGAGGTTAGATTCTAGAGCCTAAAGATATCCACATTAGTATTGTATCTAGTTATCTATAGCGAGAAACACCTTTTATCATGTTGTCCATAGAGCCAATGCTACTGAAACCACTTTGACTCCAATCGTACCCCCTCAATGGACACAGTAAGAATAATGGAAAACAGAATATCGAGGCAGAGATATATAGGACCTAAAAGACAAAGCCTAGGAGAATAACAGCCACCACCCAAACTGAGATCGAATAATATACTCATCGTCACACATCTTCAGGCTGTATGTTCACAGAGTAATTTGGGAACAAATCCATTATTTGCTGGGTACTAAAATACTTAGCAGATTGTTGTATTACGCTATGGCTTTCCCCAGAAGTTTCTAAGATGGACTCCAAATCACTGATGGAATTTTGCTGGAACTGGATCTGGGGCTGCAGAGATTCCTCTCCACAGTTTTGGAGCTGATTGTTCCAGGCTTGGGGGCACCAGGTCTGACTGGCCCAGGAATGGTTGCTCCAAGACTGGCCATTCCAGGAGTGGTTGCTCCAAGACTGGCTGTTCCAGGTCTGGTTGCTCCAATTCGGGTTATTCCAGGTCTGGTTGCTCCATATTGGAAGGTTTCCGGAAGTGTTCCTCAGGTATCCCTGGTGGTAGGAATAGAAGCCTGGGTATTCTGCGGTTGGTGTGCTGTTCTGAAAGGGAATGGCAGATTAACTGAAAAGCTCGGAGGAAAATCAGAATCGTGTGCAGTTGGGGTTATATGGTTTAGCAATGAACAAAACTAAGAAGTCACTGAAAAGAAAGCAGTAAGTTAAAAGCTTCCTGTCACCTGACTCACACTCTTGCTCTCCTTTGGCCAGTGGTTTTTCTGCCACCTCTTACATTTCATTCTCTGGTTCTGGAACCAGGTCTTCACCTACAAAAAAAAAGTGACAGGAAAACATGAAATACCAGTAGTGTGGATGTACCAGGGATCAAAGAATATTGTTAACATTTTTTTCCCCTGACAGTATCTAAAGCTCAGGAACATGATGGAAACTTCTAGAGTCCTTTCTGCAATCTGGAAACATTCTGTGAATGAATCTCAAAACCCCTCAAGTCAGCTGGCTGCTTTAATAAAGCTAACCAGTTAGAGAAGATACACTACTTATCTACTCACTAGAAAGTTCACATTTAGATGTCTACCCATCCCCCTAGTGAACAGTTAAAAGGTACTTTGCAGTAAAAAAAAAACCTCCCCCCATAAGCGCACTCCTTTTTTAAAAAATTTTATTTATTTGAGTGAGAGAGAGCACAAGAGGTGGTAGGGTCAGAGGGAGAAGCAGACTCCCCGCTGAGCAGGAAGCCCGATGTGGGGCTCGATCCTAGGATCCTGGGACCATGACCTGAGCCGAAGGCAGAAGCTTAACCAACTGAGCCACCCGGGCGCCCCATAGCACACTTCTATATTTAATAGGATAATGGTGGTAATTTTAACCCACGAATTATAAAATATACCACTAGAACTATTTAGAAATTATCAAGTTATATAACAGCAAACAAAACTTCAATTTCCAGATGATTTATAAACTGTAAATTAAAAAATGAGATTTAGAAGGACCAGAAGTATGTACGTACAGGTGTACACACCCACACACTATAAAATTATGGAATGGAGGTCTTTCTCTAAGTATGGTACCAGTGATAGAAAACCATAAAATATCTATTAGGCAAGAATATGAAAAATGATTAACCTCATTAGTAATCAACTGCACACAAACAAAAGATTCCACTTTTTATTTTAATGAGAAGCAGTGTTGGTTAAGGACTCTCCTAACCTGGAAGGTGGAAATATATAGAATTCCTCTGATCAAGGAGAAATCGGAAACATTTTTACCATTTTAGCTTATGCAACAGGGAGAAGTGGTTAAATAAATTATGGCATAATTAAAGAGAACATTTAAAGATGGTCATGAGGGGCGCCTGTGTGGCTCAGTCGTTAAGTGTCTGCCTCGGGCTCAGGTCATGATCCCGGGGTCCTGGATGGAGCCTGCCTCATCCTCTCCCCCTCTGCCTGCCGCTCCCCCTTGCTTGTGCCCTGTCAAATAAATAAAAATCTTAGGAAAAAAAAAAAAAAGATGGTCATGAAATGTTACAAAGAACCCACTTTCATATTAAAATTATTTGTAGGGGGTAAACAAACAGAGCACACAGATATTAGTAATGCTCATCTGCAAAGGAGCCTTTTTATTTGTCACTACAAGGAGTACAAAACACACCCTACCTGCTTATAGCTAAGATTCAGAATGTTGGAAAGTTCTTGCATCTGCTGGAGACTGAGGTATTTCTGTCTCTGAAATCGATCATTGAGGACATAGAGTTGGGTCTGAGAGAACACGGTCCTGATCTTCTGTTTCTTGCCCTGGGCCGTATCTTCCTTCCTCACTGTTCTCTCCTCTCCAGAAGTGGGTGGTGGTTTTACCCTGGGACTGGTGGAGGAGTCGGGGCTGTCCTGAACAAGCAGATCCATGGACGAAGGAAGAGGAGAGACTGTGGGGAATAAAACAACACTTTTCTCTAAAACTTTGCAGATACTAAATCATATTTGCAAATTTATTGTTTTCATAGCATTTTTAAAGTCCTCACAACCTCAGAATTAGGTAGTAAAAACTCTTACGTGACCCTGAACACTTTGCTCATCTTCGTGTGATGCCAACCCACTAAGTGAACTAGTTGTCACCATTTCACATCCAATGGACATGGCCAACAGCTTACCCGCTGGGAAGCAGAGGGGACCCAAACCTCTTTTTTTTTTATGATTTTATTTTTAAGTAATCTCTCCACCCAACATGGGGCTCTAATTTACATTGTCGAGATCAAGGGTCACATGCTCCACCGACTGAGCCAGCCAGGTGCCCCTCGAACCTCTTTGGCAAAAGATTTTTACTGCAAATTGATGCTCAAGAGCCTACACTGTGACTGCTCAGAAAGGTGGGAATGATCACTGGACTCCTTTTTGTAAAATTAATCATCACCTACATCAGATTCTAGGGACCCTTTAAAATCCACAGCTTACTACTGCCCAGTTCCAAATACCAGGACTAGCACGAACTGGGAATTCTGTTAGGCTTTTGTTTCAGACTGCCTTTACGAGCTCTGGGACCCCATTTCCAAAAGTATTTCTCTCCCTCACAGAGGGAGTTCCTTCACTGATTAAAGCAAAGTGACAGAGAAAGTTGTCTAGCACAGGACCTGGCATGTATTGACTTTCTAACTAAAAATTAATTTCCTACAAAAAAATAAAAATAAAAAACAAAAAATAAAAAAAATCATTTTCTGTATATTGCCTAGATTTGGTAGCCACTTAAACTCTTAATTGCACTGAGGTATTTATTTCCCGTGCTCAACCTCAGTTCTCCCCTAGTCTCTATTCCATGGCAAAAATTCACAATCTTATGCTTCTTGTGAGTAGACCTAGAAGGAAAGAAAATGGGGCTAGACCAAGGACTACAGTGGGGCATCTCCTAAAAACGATCTCTACGAAACTTGCACTTGGCTTGCTAAGGAGGGCGTGCCCACTTGCTTATGCCTACTTGCTCATGCTCAAGCTACTTCTCATGATCCAGCGCTGTATTTTCAACGTTTGAAATTAAGAAAAGGCATCAACATGAAGTTTAGGAAAACAGGGTAACATTAAAAATCTAACATTCCAATGAAGTAGTTGCTTACTTATTCCTTCCCCACAGCTTAGTTTTAGGGGTAATCATCATGTAAACAATTTTTAAGTCTTTATCTTTACCATAAATCTTAAAAAAATGACAGTTACCACAAATCTTAAGAAATGGTAAAAGTTAAAAAAAAAAAAAGAAATGGTAAAAGTTTACATTTTCATTTTTAACAACTGCTGCCCGACTGACTTACAAAAATGCACTGCCTTTACGGTGTCCTGAGCACCCACCCCACCCCCCACCCACCTGTGGTTACCATTTAGAAGCCAAACCGGGTTTCACAAATTTGGGCTCTAGCCGCTTTGACTGTCAGCAGATTAAACCTTCTAGAATTATCTACCATAAAATGGGACGAACATTTCCCCAGGAGAGACGTGGGCATAGGAGGCTCCCAGAAACTCAGAACTGCCCCTGTTAGTAACACCCACAGAGCCGGTCACTACTGTCGTACAAAGTAGTGGGAGAAGAGCCGGTCACTACTGTCGTACAAAGGCAAAACGTTTCAATAAGGTGAGATTCATCATTAGCCACGCCGTTTCTGGCACTCCGTGAAAAAAGACTAATCAAAAAGGGGATGCTCACCGCATCCCCCCCTCCCCAGTTGTGATGCTAGGACTTCTGGCTTAGCAGTTACCGTTACTGTGTCCTCAGCACCGCGTGAAGATTTAGACGTCAGCTCACTTATCACAACACATTTGTGTTTCCACAGTGCCTGTGCATATAAGCCCTCAAATACCCAGTGAACAGTCGAAATGCCTGCATCCTGGGGCCCTTGTCTCTTGACTGACACCTGGGACAGGTGAACGGGCACCCGCCAAGTTACAACCGAGACAGGTGCTGAGAGGGTTTATTGAGGACACCTGCTTGTATTAATGGACTATAATTGTTCACGAGGGAAACAAAGGACCCTGACCCTCCTTCTCCTTTCACTTTCCCTCAAGGAAAGCAGCTTTTCAAGGATTCATTTTCCCCTTACCGGTCTCCGCGTGGGGTGTCTCAGCAGATGACGTTTGCAGGGATGCATAATTTTCTTCAGGCCCGTAAATCTCAGGCATTGGAGAAGAGTCCCTAGAACTGGGTGCTTCGGGGCCAGGCGGGCATAGGGGCAGAGCTGGATCTGCACTCATGTTGGTGAGTTAAGGGTAGACGGAAAAAAAAAAAAGAGTGAGATTGTAAGAAAGGCCCAGGCTTATGGATCTAGGTGGAAGAGCTGAGAAGAGTAGAAAGACCTCCAGATGTTAAGAGTCTGAGAAAGACAGGATGAAGTGCGTCACCACTGCAACAGTAAGAGCCAACCAGCCCAATGGAGCCGAAGGTGAAAATTTTGGAGACTCTAGATTTATAAGGAAGGCTCGACCATCCTCAGACCCGCCCCTCCTGGCAGCCCCACGCCCACACACACCCTTGCGAATTCTCAGTTAATCCTGTCTGCCAGTCTCACCAAGGCCATTGTAATGTAAAAGGTAGCTGCCGGGTAGTCCAGACTGGGTGGGGAATGGGAAAACGGGGGCCACAGAACCTCAAGAAAAAGTAAACCCAACAATTACATATTTCTGGGTTCACCGTGTTTCCATCTTTTCAAATCAAAGATGCACCTGAGGCTACCTCAGGTGATTGAACCTTCCACTTAGAACAATTAATTTCTTGATTTAAGACCTCTTAGGGTCTCAAAATCGAGCTGGTGCTGGCAGAAACTTCAACCTGGTAGCTCTGTTTTCCTCTTCAAGTCCCCCTAAGGTCACAATAAAACACATATTGTATGTCTCTAAGGTGTCAGTTGATATTAAAACTAGTACTTGTTTTCAAGGCCCTCTTACTGTTTTTTAGCTTTCAGAGAGACAGACAAGTCTTTCCCGCAGGACTGTTGTCTCCTTTTTAACAAAAGCCAGAGGAAAGGAGCGGCAGCCTGCTGACCTGCTGACTTTGTGCCCTGCAGGTAACTATGCTTCTGCCATCAGTATAAGAAATTTGTAAGTAGTTTCTATATACACATTGCTGGATAGACTCTTGGCTCAGTTTCCTCGTCTGTACCTCTTCCTGTGTGGCTGTAAAAGGTAAAGAAAATAAAGAGCTAAATCCTCATAATAGTTGACATCATCAGTGATCTACAAATGGGGGCTGTTAAGAGAAATTCTATCTTTATCCTACGTTCACGATCTCCAAGTTTGAAATTGCCTTTCGTTGTGATTATTATTTTAATCCAGTGAACAACATGATAGATTGAGAGCACCCCCTTCTAATTTTATCTCGGACATTCCTAGATGTAAAATAATGAAATTTCTTGACTTGTAAACCAACCCAGTTGAAAAGAGGGAGGTCAAGAAGAACATCCCCTAAGCAAATGATATTCCTGTAAATGGTCTTGCCAAAGCGTTTGTGACAAGTTCCTTTTAGAATCGGTGTTGGGCCCTCCTATCTCTTCTTCCTAAGCAAACCTCTTCTTCTGGCCTTTCTCCCCGCCCCCCCCCCCCCCCCCCCCCCCCGCTCTTTTTTAAATCAACTTTTCTTTCTCTGGCCTGGCATTTCTGTCTTGTCCTGCAACCCCACTCCATCTCTGCTCTCAAATTTGTTTTTTTGTTTTTTGTTTTTGTTTTTTCTGTATGTTTTCCAAAGAACCAGTTTTTATGGTTGGGTTTCAGCATGAACATATTTATAGACAAAGATAACAGTCTGCAGCTTTCAATTTTCCTCCCCACTCTTAAATTCAATATCCGAGAAACCTAAGATTTCTTCCTCTTTTCCAGTCTCCCACTCCTCCAAGTAAACCCTTAGCAAATTCCAATTGTATATTTTCCGGAGATGCAAGCCTGACTAATCCTCGCATGCACTCTCCTCCTTGGGTCTCCACCTAGAACTGCTTGCTTTGCTTCCACGAAAAGAGATCTTCGTTCTTAAGGATGCCAATTCGTGAGCATAGGAGGATTGCCGGGACCAAAGCACAGAGATCAATTCTTTGTAATCTTTTCTTTGTCTTCTCAGACCATCATTTTGGAAGGGAAAAGAGTAGGAATACGAGTGTCAAGGAAGAGGTGGGTGGAAATACATTGCGCTCAGGCAGACAGTCTGTCTCATTACAGAGTATGATTCCTTTAAAGGGGGAACGTGAGTGATGGATGGAGTGAACTAAACTTATTGTGGTAATCCTTTTGCAACATCTACGTCTATCAGTCCATTGTGTTGGCTCACCTTAAACTAATACAATGCCATATGTCAATTACTTCTCAATAAAACTGGGGGAAAAGTAAATTAAAAAACAGAAAACTTGACTTCCTGGCTTTCAATTAGCACGGCTGGTAAATGAGTGCAGTCAAGGCCACCAAACACCTTAGTTTGCCCGCAGCTCTCTAAACCGCAGGTACCAGAAGCTTTGTTCTTTGCTGACGGGGGTCTTTGCCCGAAAACCTGGGCCAAATGCTCCCCCATCCCCCCACCTGTGTCTCATTGTATCTAGGGTCAGAGCCTCTGGAGTGAAAGACCAAAGGGAAGGGGGCTGGTAACTAGAAGGCAAACTTACTACATTCTTTGCCCTGGAAAGCAATTTGAATAAGGTTGAGAGAATGCTTAGGAAGGTGTCGGAGACCTTGGATTTGTTGGGGTGTGGGCTGTGTGGGTGGAGGAGGGGTGTGTTACAAGGTGCTTAGAGTCCAGGGCTCAAATGCAAAAGTGATTTTAGATTTTGTTTTCCTAGGAGCATCAGCCAGAAGGGAGAAGAAGAAAAGAGCTAAATATGAAAAATGAAAAATATTTTTCAGAAAAGATTTATTCCTCACTTAAAGGTAAGAAATGCACATTAGGCAACATCATCTTTTAAGAGCACAGGTGTCCTAACTTTGCATCAGATTTTGCTGACCTGTCAGGATAAGGAGGAAGCGACAATCATCATGAATATTAATATAGACTTCACTGCCCCTCGATTTTCAGGCATAGTGTACATATCAAATGTGGAATTATCAAATTTATTATTAATTTATCACTGGTGGGATCATCAGATTGGTTATTGATTTATCGTTGTTTTTACCCTTCACCCATTGTCCATTTGCGTTTACTCGAGTGTATCCAAACTGAGAGGCATTCACCTGTTTTCACTTAATTCTCCGGTAAGTTTCTGCTCCTGCTTGTCTCTTCTTTATATTGTTTCACTCTACCTGATAACCCCAATCTTTAAGTCACTGTTTCTTGTCCCTATGCGTACAAACATGTGTGTGTTTATAGATATATTTAGTGATTTTTAACATTTATCGGCTAGGAACTATTTATTTATTTATTGCTTATTCAACTAATAGTTCATGAGTGCCTATCATGTGCTGGAGAGAAAAGAAATTAATTAAACAACATCTCCACTTTTGAGGAGCTAGCAGTTTAGTAAAGTAGATCAAAATAAACCAAAAAGACAGTTACAGTGTCATGTGATGAGTACCGAACACACACAAAAAAACAAAAAACGAGGTATGTACTAGATGCTAAGGGAGAACAAACAAGGGAAGGTATGGCCAGGGAGGGGAATCAGAAAAGACTTCTTGGAGGATTTTCGACTGAGCCAAGATGGACAAAATGTTGAGAGCGTAGGGAAGGGAATTCCAGCGAATGAACACTTTCGTCAAAGGCGGTGTCAGTGTCTTAGAGAAAATAATGGGTCATTGGAAAATAGGGTTGAGAGACCTGAAAGGTAATGAAGTGACCACAAATAGTATAACAAAAACAAAAACAAAAGAAACTGCACATTTAGAATTAAATCTCCTTTCCTTAATTTATACTCTATTGATGTTCCACCTGCTAATCTGTCTCTCTGTCTCCTTTATGGTTCTTCTCAACCGCCCCCCCCCCCCCCCCCCCCCCGGCATCTAAAAGTTAGAGTGTCCCAAAGCTTCGTTCTCAAACCTCTTTTCTTTCTCTCTCTCTCTTTCTTCCTTTTTAAAAAGATTTTATTTATTTGAGAGAGAGCGAGTGCGCACAAGTGGAGGGACGGGCAGAGGGAGAAGCAGACTCCCCGCTGAGCAGGGAGCCCCGATGCGGGGTCGGATCCCAGGACCCTGAGATAAGTCAGATGCTTAACCAACTGAGCCACCCAGGCGGCCCCGCAACTATATACTTTTGACCTTTAAATGTACGTCTTTACCCCAGACCTATTTCCCAAACTCAATCTCATATATTCAACTGCCTACCTAACATCCCCATTTGGATTTCTAAAAGGCATCACAAAATTAATATTTCAAATGAATATTGAAATATTAGATGGGTGCTTCCTATAGTGTTCTCCATCTCAGTGGATGACAATTCCATCTTTTTAGTTGCTCAGGTCAAAACCTTAATTCCAACTTTGTTGATTGTGCCTTCAAAATGTCTAGAATTCAGTTGCTTCTTTCTTTTAATCTTTTGTGTCCTCCAGTGTTTCTTTTTTCAATTCTTGGAGTGAGTTTTGATCACATGAACTAGGGCTTGGAGAACCAGCAGAGTAGCAAGAAATGGTTATTTCTTTGAAAGAACATTTATATATTTTATTATTGCCTGCGTCACAGGAGAGCTAGGGGCTTGAAATTACCTGTGACCTCTGGCAAGTGTGCCAACCCAGGCTGCATTTGACCTTTTCTGACATCTCCAAGATTACCACTCTTTCCACATCACCATCTATCTATCCCTTGGATTATTCCAATATTCCTCCCAACGGGTCTCCCTGTTTGCACCCTAGCCTTCCTATAATCTAGTCTCAAAGTACTGGCCAGAATGAATTTTGTGAAGACAAGTCCTATCAAGCTATTCCTTTGCTCAAAATCCTCTTTCGGTGTTCTCACATTTAGATTAACAAGGCGAAGCTGGATTACCTGAACCCTTTTGTGGCCTTGTACTTAACTTCCATCCTGTCACCTTCTGTTCTCCTCCACCCTCATGAAACTGCCTCCTTGCTGATCCTGGAACAAGCCAGAAAATCTCCTGAATCAGGGCCTTTGCTATCACTCTTATCTCTCGCTGATCTGTTCTCCCCCAGAAATATATCCGGGTTGATCTCTCACCTCCTTTACATCTTTATTTTTTTTTTAAGGTTTTATTTATTTATTTGAGAGAGAAAGAGAGCGTGAGAGCGTGCGTGAGAGAGAGCACGGGTGAGAGAGAGAGCGCAAGAGAGAGCGAGCACAAGTGGGGGAGGGGCAGAGGGAGAGAGAGAAGCAGGCTCTCGGATGAGCAAGGAGCCCAATGTGGGGCTTGATCCCAGGACCCTGGGATCATGACCTGAGCCAAAGGCAGACGCTTAACCGACTGAGCCACCCAGGCACCCTCCTTTCCATCTTTAATATTACCTTCTCAATAATGTCTCCCACTCCCTATCATTTTCCTCTTGATTTTTCTTTATAACTCTTGTCACCATCTTGCACAATATATATTATCTCTCATCTATCTATATCTTCTATCATCTGTCTATCATCTTCTATTTCCCTACAACCAAAATATAAGCTAAGGGGTACCTGGCTGGCTCAGTGGGAAGTGTGTGTGACTCTTGATCTCAGGGTCGTGAGTTTAAGCCCCATGTTGGGTCTACGTAGAGATTACTAAAATAAATAAACTTTAAAAAAATTGTTAAAATATAAGCTATGTGATGGGGCTCTGGCTGGCTCAGTCATCAGAGCATGTGACTCTTGATCTCGGGTTGTGAGTTCACGCCCCATGTTGGGTGTAGAGTTTACTGAAATAAATAATAAAAACTTAAAAAAATAAAAATCATATATATATATATAAGCTATGTGAGGGCAATTATTTTCATTTTTGCCAGTTTTGTTCAGTGTAGTATTCCTACCCCTAGAAGAGTGTGGACCGTAGGCCGCCATCATCAGCATCACCTGTGAGCTTGTTCGGGACATAAATGGGTGGGCTTTACCACAGAACTACTGAATAGTAACCTCTGGTGGGGGTGACTGGGGATCTGTTTAAAAAGTTCTCCAGGGGCACCTGAGTGGCTCAGTCAGTTAAGCGTCTGCCTTCGGCTCAGGTCGTGATCCCAGAGGCCTGGGATCGAGCCCCACGTCAGGCTCCATGCTCAGCGGGGAGCCTGCTTCTCCCTCTGCCTGCCACTCCCCCTGCTTGTGTTCTCTCTCACTCTCTCGCTCTCTCTCTCTCTCTCTCTCTCTCGCTCTATCTCAAATAAATAAAATCTTTTTTAAAAATTTTTTTAAAAATAAAAAATAAAATAAAAAGTTCTCCAAGTGGAGCACCTGGTAGCTCAGTTGGTTGAGTGTCCGACTCTTGATTTGGGCTCTAGGTCATGATCTCAGGGTAGTGGGATTGAGCCCCAGGTCCACTCTGCACTGAGTGTGGAGTCCACTTGTCCCTCTCCCTCTGCACCGCCCCCCCCCCCCCCCCCCCCCCGTGCTCTTTCTCCCTCTCAAGTAAATAAATAAAATCTTAAAAAAAAAAAGTTCTCCAGGTGATTCTTTAGCATGCCTTTGTTTCAAAACTGTCTAGAAAGGCACTAGGAAGATAGTAGATATTTGATCATTATTTGTTGATGAAGGAATGGGTTTAAATGAGACCTAGGACTTTGTAAGCAAATAGAGTGTAGGAGCCATTTCCTTACATTTAAATATTAAATTGCATTTCAAATGTAATATACAAAATAATCTTTAAAAAGCAACAATGCTCTTTGCCTCAAGTCCACTAAATTAATTCAGTGAGCCTGAAGCTCTTCTAATCTTTCTGGCCCCTCTGGGAGATAGATTACTCTCGATTTACCTGTGTTATCAAGATGAACCACACAACCATCAAAGCTGCTGCGATAGAGATTACAAATGGAATTACAAAAGCATATTCTCCGCTTACTTTGCCTGTTACAGCTATAAGAGCAAAACCACACCTTTTTTCCCCTAAAAGAAACTTATTATAAAAATCTTCACACTTACATAGTGGTCAATATGCTAAACCCTCCTAATGTATCTGTCATCCAGTTCAAATAATTTATTCATGGCCACTCTTGGTTCATCAATGACTTTACCATGAGCACAAGTTTTGAAGCTCAGTAAAAAATCCACCCAACAAAATATGTGAGACATCATTGACCCCTTTTTCCACCATCCAAACTTCTATTCAGCTCTGTCTATAATAGCTCTGTCACAATAATCTTACTTTCCAACACTTCTCCAGGCTGCCATCTGAATGTTGAACACCACTCCCTTGCTCCTCGTTCAGGTACCATCTCTTGCCCAGACCTCTGTACACTTCCAGTAAGCCTTCCACAGACTGAACCAACTGTGTACCAGAGTGATCTTTCTTTCTTTCTTTTTTTTTAGATTTTATTTATTAGAGCGAGAGAGCGCACAAGCAGGGGGAGGGGCAGGGGAGAGGGAGAGGCAGACTCCCCGCTGAGCAGGGAGCCCGCACACGAGCCTGATGCAAGCCTGACCTGACTGACACGAGCCTGACGCTCCGTGCCAGGATCATGACCTGAGCGGAAGGCAGACACTCAACCAACTGAGCCACGCAGGAGCGCCTGGAGTGATCTGCTTTCAGTTCAGCCCCACCATCCCTCTGCTTAAGTGTTGTCGAAGGAAGCGCACTCTCTGCCTGCCTCTCAAGGCTGCCCTGAGCTTTGGCAAATTGCTGTACCCAAACAATCCTCTCTTTCCTGAATGCTTTGCCCCCCTTTCTTTGGTTCATTTTTAGTTATCTCTTTTTTTTTTTTTTTTTAAGATTTCTCCCCCCTCCTTAGTTATCTTTTAAGACACGGATCAGGTGTCACCTTCCACAGTCCCCTTCTCCCAGTGAATTAAGTGTTTCCCTTCTGTGTCTAAATCTTCCCACAGCAGTGGTCACTGTGCATTTTAGTTATAAGTATTTGTGTTTGGAATAATAACTCCTTCAAGGCCTGGTTTGTTACTATAACCTAATGCCATGTTATTCGAAGTATAGTCCTTTCTGGCAACATCAGCATCACCTGAGAGCTTGTTAGAAATCGAAATCGTGGGCTCGGTGTTAACCCCAGACCTAGTGAATCAGAATCTCTGGGAGTGGGACCCAAGAATCTGTCTTTTAGGAATCTGTAATTCTTGTGCATCCTGAAGTTTGAGAACTATTGCTCTTAGAGAGAAGACAGTGCTTAGCTGTAGCAAAAAAAAAAAAAAAAATCTCAATACATATTTATTGAATTAATGAATTGTCTCTTGTGTTTAAAACACTGATATTCAGAAAATTGGGGAATTACAAGAATTCTCAAAAAGAAAAAAAAATCCCCAAAGAACAACTTCCCTGTGATTCTGTTTTGTATTTGTCAAAGTTTAACTAAAGGCTTTTACTATTTAAGAACTAAATTATTATGTGTAGCAAATTCTAAGGTCTCCCTGTGGAGACTTCCAAGGGTAAACTGAATTGTCAAAGAGCCCTTGACCCTGAGCAACACTATTGATATTAAGGCGTTACTCCCTCTTTCCCACCCTACCCTCAGGGGATCTTTGACCCAATGTAAAAAGGGATTCCTTTTTCACCCCTATTTGGACAAGCCTCCGGGGAGGGGAGGAACACCTAGGAATGTCTACCAAAATTTAGCGAAGTATAATATTGCCCTGGAACAATGTGATATAATTGGCCCCGAAGAGAACAGCTCCATGGTTTCTCAGTAGGTGCGAGAGCAGGAGAAAGAACTTGGAAAAAGTAGGTGGTGGGAGGGGCTAAGGCAAGTGGGGGGGTGTGTGGGGGGGTGGATAAGGGAAAAATCTAGCACCTTAGTTGTTGCTCTAATTAGCTGGTAGTGGGATGAAATAAAGCTGTTAACCCTCGAGATACCACACCTAAATATTTTACTTCACATCCGAGTGTTCTAATATTATAAAAGGAATCGAGGAAGAGGGAAAAAGAGGGTCCTGCCTTCCAGGGGTAAATACTTTTTTTTTTTTAAAGATTTTATTTATTTGTCAGAGAGAGAGAGAGAGAGCACAAGCAGAGGGGAATGGCCGGCAGAGGGAGAAGCAGATTCCCTGCTGAGCAGGTAGCCCTATGCGGAGCTCGATCCCAGGGCCCTGGGATCATGACCTGAGCTGAAGGCAGACGCTTAACCCACTGAGCCACCCAGTCGCCCCCAGGAATAAATAAATTTAATTGTGTAAGAGTTAAAAGCTAAGGCAAATAGTGTGATGTTGAAAAAGGAATTCTTTTTTTTTTTTTAAGATTTTATTTATTTTTTTAAGTAATATCTATGCCCAACATGGGTCTCGAACTCACAACCCCAAGAGTTGCATGCCCTTCCGACTGAGCCAGTCAGGCGCCATAGGAATTCAAATTTAAGGAAGCATCTGTTGAATGTACTATTGAGGGTTACAGCCAGAAGATGAGGCAAAGCTATTTTTTTAAATTAAAATTGAGAAATAATTTGCATATAATGAACAAATCTCAAGTTGTACAGCTTGACGAATTCTTTGCTTATGTACACAAATCAAATGACAGCCACCCAAATGAAGAGAGAAGCCACTTCCAACACCCAGGGAGGCCAGATTGCATTTTTGTTAAATGCTCAGAATCTCAAAACCCAATGTTCCTTAGACCATTGTCAATTTCTTTTATGTTTCAGACATGAAGTAAGACAGCCTGAATTTTTATTAAAAAAAAAAATTTTTTTTTTAAGTAGCTCCATGCCCAACATTGGGCTTGAACTCAGGACCCGGACAACAGGAGTTGCATGCTGTAGGGACTGAGCCAGCCAGGTGCTCCCGCCAGCCTGATTCTACCCAGTTGCTATGTGACAAGTGGTTTCACATTTCTATGCCTCAGTTTCCTTCATATGAGTAAGAAGTGAGAATTATCATACATACAAACTGATCAGATGTGGACATGGCATATTGGAAACACTCCATAAATGTTTGCCACTTTATTTTCTCTATGCAAGTTATATTTTAGGGAATCCATTAATTCATTCACTCAACACATATCTATTAAGCATGTCTGAAATGTCAAGTGCTAGGAGAAAGAAACGAATTATGCATGCTTCCTGTACCAAAACATTTTATAATGTAGTATAGAAAAGAAGCCCCGCGAACGGATGAGTGCCTTAAGATATTACGGAACTGTGGTGTGAGTGTGTGCAAGATACAGCGGGAGTAGAAAGGAGGGACTTCTATCTTGGAGGGAAATCAGTTAAGAGTATCAAATATCATCATACCCTGCAGCTGTCAGCTCCCTCAGGGTCTGGCCCAGAAGCGGTGTAAGCTGAACCGCTACGGCTGCAGGCTGCTGCATGCCCTGGGCCATATCCCCTTGCCGACCTGGGCGCTCTTCCTCTGTCCTCACCGCCTCTGAAACCGCTGGTGGTGTTCGTCCTCCGCGGTCCCCGCGCCGGCATGAGGACCCAGTGTGCCTGCATCAGCGAGAAATACGGCCACACACACCCTTCTGCAGGAGAACTTCGTGATGAAAAGGAAGAACCCAGATTCACAGGGCGGTGAACTCATTGAAAAGTACATTACAGGGGCGCCTGGGTGGCTCAGTCGTTAATCGTCTGCCTTCGGCTCAGGTCATGATCCCGGGGTCCTGGGATCGAGCCCCGCATAGGGTTCCCTGCTCAGCGGGAAGCCTGCTTCTCCCCCTCCCACTCCCCCTACTTGTGTTCCTTCTCTCGCTGCCTCTCTCTGTCAAATAAATAAATAAATAATCTTAAAAAAAAAAAAAAAAAGAAGTACATTAAAGATGGAAAGATTGTGCCGGTTGAAAGAACCATCAGTTTGTTAAAGAGGGAAAGGGATCAGATGCTGGCTGCCCATGCTCAGAATAGATTCCTGATTGAGGGGTTTCCAAGAAATCAAAGACCATCTTCAAGGTTGGGACAAGACCATGGGTGGGAAGGTAGGTTGTAGCTTTTGTTCTGTGTTTTGGCTGTAATAATGAGATCTGTATTGAACAATGTCTTGGAAGGAGAAAAAAAAGTGGTAGAAGTGATGACAACAGAGAGAGTTTGCAAAAGAGAATTCAGAACTATATTCAGTCAACAAAGCCAATTATTGACTTACATGAAGAAATGGGGTAAGTCAAGCAAATGGATGCCTCTAAGTCTGTTAAGTTGTTGTTGTTGTATTAATATTAATTTATTTAAGTAATCTCTACACCCAGCATGGGACTCAAGCTCCGGAACAAGAGTCCCATGGTCTTCCCACTGAGCCAGCCAGGTGCCCCATAGGAGTGTCTTTTTTTCTATTTTTTTCTTTGTTTTTTAAGATTTTTATTTATTTGAGAGAGAGCCAGAGAGAGCACAAGCAGGGGGAGCAGCAGAGAGAGAGAGGGAGAAGCAGACTCCATGCTGAGCAGGGAGCCTGATTTGGGGCTCGATCCCAGTACCCTGGGATCAGGACCTGAGCCAAAGGCAGACGCTCAACTGACTGAGCCACCCAGGCGCCCCTTTATTCTTTTTTTTTTTTTTTAAGATTTTATTTTTAAGTAATCTCTACAAACAAGGTGGGACTCGAACTTACAGCTCTGAGATCAAGAGTTGCAGGCTCTGGGACCCCTGGGTGGCTCAGTCAGTTAAACGTCTGCCTTCCGCTCAGGTCACGATCCCAGAGTCCTGGGATCGAGCCCCACACTGGACTCCCTGCTCAGCATGGAGTCTGCTTCTCCCTCTGCTTGACTCTCTCTCAACTCTGACAAATAAATAAAATCTTAAAAAAAAAAAAGAGTTGCGTGCTCTACGTACTGAGCCAGCCAGGCACTCCTATTGATGAAGTTTTTGATGAAGTTGTGAAGATTTTTGTTTGACAAAAAAGGCTAGCTCTAAAGCTGAAAGCATCCTTGAAATCATGCTTGAATATTGCTTTGATGGCTGCTATTTCAACCCCCCCTTTTTAAAATTTTTTTTTAAAGATTTTATTTGTTTATTTGACAGAGAGCGTGCAAGCACAAGCAGGCGGAGCAGCAGAGAGAGAGGGAGAAGCAGAATCCATGCTCAGCGGGGAGCCCAATGTGGGGCTCGATCCCAGGACCTTGGGATCACGACCTGAGCCGAAGGAAGACGCTTAACCGACTGAGCCACCCAGGCACCCCTTTCAACTCCCTTTTAAGGCACTTTTAATCTTTCATAATTACATCTCCATTAATGGCTGGAAAAATACGTAATAAGACAAATTAAGTTTTTTATCTTCAATTTTTTTTGGTCACAGGAGTAGACAGCAAATTCAGGTCTCGCTTCATCTGAGCTATGGTGCTCACAAAACAAAGGATATCAGCTAGTTCTTTGTTTTTACTCAAAGCATATCCCTTTTATAGTTTGTACCTTGTGTAAGCAAAACTTTTTGGTATATTTGTATATCCCTTTAGTAATTACATGTTAGGATTAGGGATTCTCCACATCCTCCTTTACTTAAAGGTTTTAAATTTCCAACCTGTTAAGTGAATTTGTGGACCAAATTCCAAAGGGACTTTTGGTATAGTCAGTTCTTACAAAATGTGTTTGATAAACAAACTCGTAAAAATTCCTAGAAGTGTTTTAGTATTTATCACAAGACTGGCCGTTTTCTATAAAAAGGTAAGAAAACTTAGGCTTTGTTTTATTGCAACTCATAGAAAGTTGTGTGACAGGGCATCTTTTTTACTTCCAGGGATTGGGATGGGGGTCACTGGGGTTTCAGGGCCTGGAGGAATTGTAAGATTTATTCTGACATATATTGGAGGATAAGGGGCAAGGATCACATCTAATGACATGTGTTCTTATGCTTTATTATAGTGTGCTATTTATGATTAAACTGATCTGAACAAAATTCCTGGCAGTGGAACCTTGAAATGCACGTACTAATTTTATGGTAGACTGATTTGGTTAGCGTTTTAGTAACACTTCATTCAAAGTTTTTTTGTTTGTTTCTAGATTAAATGGAGGGTTGGTATGAAGTAAAAAAAAAAAAATCTGGTTAAAAAAATATATCATCATAAAAAGATAGTACTTGAATTCAGTCTTGAAAAATGGTCAGGCAGTAAGAAAAAAAGGCAGCAAGCTTGAAAAATCCTGATGTCTGCTGGGGACTATGCATATAGATTGGTGCAGGGATGGATAGAGATGATGCTACAAGGCAGGTAGGAGCAGGATTATACAGGTCTCCGTCCTGCTAAAGAGTTTGGATTTTATACTAAAGGCAGTGGAGCCACTGAAGAGTTTTAAAGTGGGGAATGACAGGCAGCAACCTCTGCGACCTGGGCCACAGCAACTTCTTGCTAGACATGTCTCCAGAGGCAAGGGAAACAAAGGCAGAAATGAACTAGTGGGACGTCATCAAAATAAAAAGCTTTTGCACAGCAAAGGAAACAGTCGACAAAACCAAAAGACAACTGACAGAATGGGAGAAGATATTTGCAAATGGCATGTCAGATAAAGGGCTAGTATCCAAAATCTATAAAGAATTATCAAACTCAACACCCTAAAATAAATAATCTAGTCAAGAAATGGGCAGAAGATGTGAACACACATTTCTGCAAAGAAGACATCCAAACGGCCAACAGACACATGAAAAAATGCTCAACATCATTCAGCATCAGGGAAATGCCAATCAAAACCACAATGAGATACCACCTTACACCAGTCAGAATGGCTAAAATTAACAAGTCAAGAAATGACAGATGTTGGTGAGGATGCAAAGAAAGGGGAAACCTCCTATACTGTTGGTGGGAAGGCCAGCTGGTGCAGCCACTCTGGAAAACAGTATGGAGGTTCCTCAAAAAGTTGAAACCCTACAACCCAGCAATTGCACTACTGGGTATGTACCCCAAAGATACAAATGGAGTGATCCGAAGGGGCACATGCACCCCGATGTTTATAGCAGCGATGTCCACAATAGCAAAACTGTGGAAAGAGCCAAGATGTCCATCGAGCGATGAATGGATAAAGAAGATGTGGTATACACACACACACACACACACACACACACACACTGGAATATTACTCAGCCATCAGAAAATGAAATCTTGACGTTTGCAACGACGTGGGTGGAACTAGAGGGTATTATGCTAAGCAAAATAAGTCAATCAGAGAAAGATCATATGATCTCACTGATATGTGGAATTTAAGAAACAAAACAGAGGATCATAGGGGAAAAGAGGAAAAAACAAAACAAGTTGAAACCAGAGAGGGAGACAAACCATAAGAGACTCTTAATCATAGGAAACAAACTGAGGGTTGCTGGAGGTGGGGGGAGGGATGGTCTAACTGAGTGATGGACATTAAGGAGGGCACGTATGTAATGAGCACTGGGTATTATATATGACTGATGAATTACAGATCTGTACCTCTGAAATCAATAATACAGTATATATTAATTAATTGAATTTAAATAAAAAAATTAAGTAGGGAATGATATAATCAGTCTTAGGAACATCTAAAGACGATTTGAGGAAGAGGATGGAGCAGGACCCATTAAGAGACCGATGTGATCACCTAGACCAGGGATTGGCAAACTAGTTGGCTACCTGTTTGTTTAGTCCATGAATGTAAGAATAACTTCTACATTTTATTTATTTTATTTATTTATTTTTTAAGATTTTACTTATATATTTGACAGAGAGAGACACAGCAGGAGAGGGAACAGAGCAGGGGGGGTGGGAGAGGGAGAAGCAGGCTTCCCGCTGAGCAGGGAGTCTGATGCGGGGCTTGATCCCAGGACCCTGGGATCATGACCTGAGCCGAAAGCAGACGCTTAACGACTGAGCCACCCAGGTGCCCTAATTTCTACATTTTAAATAAATTAATTTTTAAAAGTTTATTTATAATCTCTACACCCAAAGTGGGGCAAAAACTCATGACCCTGAGATCAAGAGTCACATGCTCTACCAATAGCCAGACAGGCACCCATTTTCTACATTTTTAAATGGTTGGGGGAAAAAGGCAAACAATATTTTGTGACTTGTGAACAGTATCTGAAATTCAAATTTCAGTGTCCTCAAATACAATTGTATTGGAACACAGCCGCACTCATTTATTTACGTACTGTTCATGGCTGCTTTCATGTTACAACAGCAGAATTGAGTAGTTGTCACAGAGACCCTACAGTTTGCAAATCCTAAAATACGTACTACTTGACCCTCTGCAGACAAAGTTTGCCGACTCTGGATGTGGGCAAAAGTGATCAGAGTCTCTGTGAAAGTGGGAGCCATGCAGAAAGAAGCGGGAGTGAATGTATTCAAACCACATTTATACAAACTACATTAATAGGTAGAATTGATAGGGGCTGGCAACTAATTTGATGTTAGTGGCAAGAAGAATGGGAATCAGTACGACACTTTTTCTGGCTCAAGTGACTTAGTAGACAGAGTTGCCAGTCACTTGATTTTATTTTATTTTTTCAGGCACTCAATTTTAAATTATAAGCAGAGAAATATAATTAATTAGAGTTCAGGTGTTTTTAGATTGATGTATCTGAGAGGCATCCAGATATTGTTGGAATAAAGGATGAAACTCTTTAGAGAGATCTCATCTTTTTTTTTTTTTTTTTTAAAGATTTTTTTATTTATTTGACAGGGAGAAAGACAGCCAGAGAGGGAACACAAGCAGGGGGAGTGGGAGAGGGAGAAGCAGGCTTCCCGAGGAGCAGGGAGCCCGATGCGGGGCTCGATCCCAGGACCCTGGGATCATGACCTGAGCCGAAGGCAGACGCTTAACGACTGAGCCACCCAGGCGCCCCTAGAGAGATCTCATCTTACAGAGGTTAATGCATTCACGGTCTGTAGCTGGTAACGGAAGCTGTCAAGTCAACCAGAGTGGAAGGCAGAGCAAGGTTGCAAACTTAAGCATTTTAGGGACCAGGTAGACAGGATGTAAGAAAAAAAATGGATAGACATGGTTGTAAAAACTAACTCACTTTCCCCTTAATTTTTATATAAGGGTGAAATAAACATTTCAATAGGAAAGATATTTGGCAGATCTCACTCAGGTTAGAGTGCAGCAGGGAGTCCAGGAGACAACAGGGCATGGTAGGGACTAAAATGATGACAGGGATGGAGGTTAGGTAAAGACACAGCAACAGGGACTTTCACTCACCAGCCAATGATGAGTGCCTCGTCTGCCAGCATCCCCAACATGGCGCCATTCCCCAGGGTGGGTCATCAGCTGTCTACCTAGTGACAGGTGGATTACACTGGATCATTTCCATCTTGGAAGAGGGAACACTTTGTTCTTATTGAAATCGACACTTACTGTGTATATGAATTTGCCTTTCCTGAATGCAGTGCTTCTGCCAAAACTACCATCTGTGGACCTACAGAGCGCATTATCCACACAGCATTGCCTCGGATTGAGGAGCTCACTCCACTGCAAAGGGAGTGCGGCAATGAGCTCATGCTTATGGAATTCACTAGTCTCACAGTGTTTACCATCATTCTAGAGTAGCTGGGTTGGGAGCGCCTGGGTGGCTCATTCGGTTAAGCATCTGCCTTTGGCTCAGGTCATGATCCTGGAGTCCTGAGATCGAGCCCGGAGTTGGGCTCCCTGCCCAGTGGGGAGTCTGCTTCTCCCTCTCCCTCTGCTGCTACTCCTGCTTGTGCTCTTGCTCTTTCTCTCTCAAATAAATAAATAAAATCTTAAAGAAAATAAAGTAGCTGGGTTGATAAAATGAAGGAACAGACTTTGGAAGACTCAGTTGTAGTGCCAGCTGGGTAGCAATACGTTTCGGGTCTAGGGCAGTGCCCTCCAGTAGGCTGTGTGTGCTCTAAGTCATCATCCAATCCATGGCGTTGTCTTCCCATAGCCAGAATTTACAAGTCGAGGAATCCGAAGTGTAGAAATAGGAGTGGTATCCCTACTATTAAGTCTAGTGATCCACTAGCAAAATTTTTGCTTCCAGTCCCAATGATGTTATGCTCTGCTGGTCTAGAGATCATGCTCTATCATTAAGGTCAATAGAAAATTACAATAACCCAATCTAGGAAGGACCACTAATGGCCTAAACCCCTGAAGAATATAGGTTTAAGTCACTACCAGGAAAAAAATTACCATCAGCTGAAGTGCTTGTTGAGGACAAACGGAATATGTGCTAGTCTCTTAACAAGCTTGATGATTATAATACAATATTGTTGTCCATATTCACTATACTTGCATTAGATCTCCAGCGCTTATTTGCTACGCACTGGATTCAAAGGGAATATGGAATGAGTAATGAAAGAAAGTAGATACAGATACCACCTATGACCAGTGACCAGTTGCAGAAACAAAGACTGTGATTGTTATAAGTGTTTCTACCCTTTTTTGTTACTGTGTAAGTCTACTCAGGCTGCCGTAACAGAATACCACAGACTTGGTCTGTTAAACAACAGAAATTCATTTTCTTACATTTTTGGAGGCTGGAAGTCCTAGATTACAGTGCTTGTATGGTTATGAAAGGGAGGAAGAAATTACCTTTGTCCACATTTCATTTAGCTGGACTAAGAATTAAAATTTACATAAGACAGATTAATAGGAGAAAAACCCAAAGTTTTATTATGTGCACAGAGTGCTTGCTTCGGCAGCCCATATACTAAAATTGGAGCAACATTACGTGCACAGAGAGGCCCAATGATAGGATTGAGACCTAAAGAAATAAATAAGACAGGTAGTTTTTATACTGTTTAGACAGACAATAAATCTGTGAGAAAATGATAGGACAAAGAAAACTTAACTTTGGGGGGCACCTGGGTGGCTTAGATGGTTAAGCGTCTGCCTTCAGCTCAGGTCATGATCCCAGGTTCTGGGATAAAGCCCCATGTCTTGCTCCCCAGCCCAATGAAGAATCTGCTTCTCCCTCTGCCTCTCCCCTTCCTTGTGCTCTCTCTGTCTCTCCCGCAAATGAATAAATAAAATAAAATAAAAAAGAAAACTTAACTTTGGGAGCTTCAATCAGTAAGGAATTCTTTTTTTTTTTTTTTAAGATTTATATATTTATTTGACAGAGACCCAGCGAGAGAGGGAACACAAGCAGGGGGAGCGAGAGAGGGAGAAGCAGGCTTCCCGCTGAGCAGGGAGCCTGATGTGGGGCTCGATCCCAGGACCCTGAGATCATGACCCGAGCCGAAGGCAGACGCCCAACGGCTGAGCCACCCAGGTGCCCCTCTTAAGTAACTTTTGTTCAAAATAATCAATATGCCAAAGTGGCACATTTTGAGGCAGCCTGCCTTTGGCCCCTGCAGTTGGGTTCTGGTGAGAATTCTCTTCTGGGATTGCAGATGGTGGCCTTCTTGGTGTGTCCTCACATGGCCTTTCCTCTGTGTGTGTGTGTGTGTGTGTGTGTGTGTATGTGTACTCCTGGTTTCTCTTCTTCCTCCTCTTTTTTTTTAAATAAGATTTTACTCATTTAATTATTTAGAGCATGAGCAAGGGGAGGGGCAGAGGAGGAGGGAGAGAGAGAATCCCAAGCAGACTGCACTGAGCACAGAGCCCAAGGTGGGGCTTGATCCCATGACCCTGAGATCACGATCTGAGCCAAAATCAAGTCCGTCGCTTAACTGACTCAGTCACCCAGGTGCCCCCGTCTCTTATTCTTCTTACAAGGACATCAGTCGTGTTGGATTAGGGCCCTACCCTTATAATCTCATTTAACTTTAATTACCTCTTGCAAGGTCTTTTCTGCAAATATAGTATATTGGGAGTTAGGGCTTCAACATATTAATTTGAGGAGGACACAGTTCAGTCCATAAGAGCTATAAATGTGTGTGTGTGTGTGTGGCAAATATTTCTATTTACTTCTCTTTTTTAAAAGATTTATTTATTTATTTGAGAGAGAGAGGGAGAAGCAGACTGCCCGCTGAGCAGAGAGCCCGATGTGGGACTCGATCCCAGGACCCTGAGATCATGACCTGAGCCGAAGGCAGACGCTTAACCAACTGAGCCACCCAGGCATCCAATAATCATTAACTTTATAGCAGAGTATTTAAGTTACAGGATATCAAGGAGAAGCGTGAACATCACCCAAAGACTTTGCATCATCTTATCAGGAGACAGCATGTTTTTGGTTGTATGCAGGATAGTTGTATTATGTTAGGCAGAAGTATGACTTTGCTATTTGCCTTATTTGGAGATTAAATGTGGTTTAAGATGTATTTGGGTGCCAAGATGACAAGGATTGTTTCCAGGTTAGGGCTATAGCTAACAATGTTGTGACATTGGTGTATATTTTTCCTGGTGCATATAAGTATTTTTAAGGACATATACTGAGTAGTGGAATTGCTGATTTATAGGGTATGAATATTTTTCGCTTCAAAATATACTGTAAAGCATTTTGTTTCAAAATGGTTTTTCAGGGGCATGTGGGTGGCTCAGTCGTTAAGCGTCTGCCTTCGGCTCAGGTCATGGTCCCAGGGTCCTGGGATGGAGCCCCGCATCGGGCTCCCTGCTCAGCGGGAAGCCTGCTTCTCCCTCTCCCACTCTCCCTGCTTGTGTTCCCTCTCTCGCTGTGTCTCTCCCTGTCAAATAAAGAAATTAAATCTTTAAAAAAACAAAACCAAAACCAAAAACAAAAAACAAAATAGTTTTTCAAATTTATATTCCTATTAACAGTTGATATGAGGTAGTTATTACAACCTTGTCTATACTTGGCACTATCAAGTTTTTAAATTTAACTATTCTTGTGAGTCTATAATTATATTTCATAGTGTTTGCAACTGGCCTTTCTTTGTTGGTGTCAATAAAATTAGGCATTTGCATTTCTTTTGTGAAATGTCTGCTTAGCTCTTTTGCCCATTTTTCTATTGGATTGTTTGACTTCTTATTGATTTGTATTAGTTCTTATGTCTTCATGAACAGAAGATCTTAATGCAGTCTAATTTATCAATCTTTTCCTTTTCTTTCTTTCTTTTTTTTTTTAAGATTTTATTTATTTATTTGACAGAGAGAGACACAGCGAGAGAGGGAACACAGGCAGGGGGAATGGGAGAGGGAGAAGCAGGCTTTCCTCTGAGCAAGGAGCCCAACGTGGGGCTCAATCCCAGGACCCTGGGATCATGATCTGAGCCGAAGGCAGACGCTTAACGACTGAGCCACCCAGGCGCCCCATTAATATATTTTTTAAGATTTTACTTATTTTGTGATTGGGCATTTCACTTAATATAATGTCCTCAGGGGTCACCCCCGTTGTAGCATATATCAGAATTTCCTTACTTTTGGAAGTAATTTCCTTACTCTTCTCTGTGTCTCCTTCTGCCAAATAAATAAATAAAATCTTAAAAAAAAAAAAAAGAATTTCTTTACTTTTTAAGGCTGACTAATGTTCCATTATACATATATATCACATTTTGCTTATCCATTCATCTGTCAGTAGACATTTGGGTTGATTTCATGTTTCAGCTATTTTGAATAATGCTGCTATGAACATGAGTGTACAAATATCTCTGAGATTTTTTTGGAGTATATATGCAGAAGTGAAATTACTAGTCAGATAGCAATTCTATTTTTAATATTTTGAGGAGCTATCATACTGCTTTCCATAGAGGTTGTACCATTTTACATTCTTACCAAGAATGCACAAGGGTTCCAGTTTCTCTACAAGCTTGCCAACACTTGGGGGTTTTGGGGTCTTTTTTTTGTTTTGTTTTGAAAGATAGTCATTCTAATGGGTGTGAGGTGTTATCTTATTATCGTTTTGATTACATTTCCCTAATGACTAGTGATATTGAGCATCTTTTCATGTGCTTATTGGTCATTTGTGTATCTTTTTTGGAGAAATGTCTATTCAAGTCTTTTGCTCCTTTTTCTCCCCAGGATTCCCCTGTCACAATCCCATTTTTTAATTAACAAATTAATTGAAGTATAGTTAACACACAATGTTAATCCTTTGCTTATATTTTTAAAGATTTTTTTTTTTAATAATCTCTACACCCAACATGGGGCTCGAACTTACAACCCTGTGATCAACAGTCGTGCTCCACTGACTGAGCCAGCCAGACGCCCCTCCTTTGTCTATTTTTGAATTGTTTTCTTGTAGTTGAGTTTTAGGAGTTCCCTATATATTCTGAATCCCTTAGATATGATTTGTAAGTATTTTCTCCCATTCTGTGGGTTGCCTTTTTACTCTGTTGATACTGTCTTCTGGTGTACAAATTTTTAAATTTTTACAATTTTAGAATTTTATTTTTTAAGCATTTTCTTTATTTGAGAGAGAGAGCAAGAGAGAGAGAGAGAGCACACATGAGCAGGGGGGAGGGGCAGAGGAAGAGGGAGAAGCAGACTTCCCTCTGAGCAGGGAGCCCTATGTGAAACTTGATCCCAGGATCATGACCTAAACTGAAGGCAGACACTTAACTGACTGAGCCACCCAAGCTCCCCTCAATTTTAGAATTTTGAATTGAAGTCCAATTTGTTGATATATATATATTTTTTTAATTTTTTAATTTTTAATTTTTTTTTTTGAGAGAGAGAGTGCAGGGATAGCGAGAGAGATCACAAGTGGGGAGGAGAGGGAGAAGCAGGCTCCCGCCGAGCAGGGAGCCCGACGCGGGGCTCGATCCCAGGACCCTGGGATGGAGCCCGACGCGGAGCTCGATCCCAGGACCCTGGGATCATGACCTGAGCTGAAGGCAGACGCTTAACGACTGAGCCACCCAGGTGCCCCTCAATTTGTTTATATTTTGTTGCTGTCGTCTGTGACTTTGGTGTCATATCCAAGAAATCACTACCCAGTTGCAATGTCATGAAACATTTGCCCTATGTTTTCTTCTAGGAGTTTTATGGTTTTAGGTCTTCCATTTAGGTCTTTGATTCATTTTCAGTTAATTTTCATATATGGCATTAGGTACGCATCCAACTTCATTCAATTATATTGTTTTTTTAAAGTTTTATTGTTTTGCTTTCTCCATTTAGATCCATGAAATACCTGGAATTGATTTTTGTGTATGGTGTGATGTAGAAGTCTAATTTTATTATTTTTCATATGGATGATTATATGGATAAACAAATGTCCTAGTACTGGCTAATGAGATTATTTTCCCATTTTTCTTCAGTGCTACCTTTATTGAGTCTCCATATGTATATAGTTTATTCAGTTTCACTGGTCTACTTACGTACTTGTGTGCAGGGCTACTCTATATTAATTGTTAGAACTATAATAAATATTGATATCTAATAGAATAAGTTCACATATTTTATTCTTTTAAACCAGTATCTAGCCTAGTTTTTGGCTCGTGTTATTGACTCAAAGTCCATCACATAAATATGGAGTCAATTTGTCAAATTTTTAAAAAATATTTTAAGTATATATTTGGAATTACAGTGAATGCATAGAAATTTGGAGGATATTTACATATTTAAAATATTGAATTTTGTAATACAGCAAAGATTTACCTCTCTCTTGTCTTCTTAAATTTTTTTAATTAAAATATAGTTTTTTCTGTAGACACGTTATTTATCTTTTGTTACATCTACTTCTAGGTCCTTGAGATTTTTGCTTTTTTTTTTTTTTAAGATTTTATTTATTTATTTGATAGAGAGAGAGACAGCGAGAGAGGGAACACAAGCAGGGGTAATGGGAGAGGGAGAAGCAGGCTTCCCGCGGAGCGGGGAGCCCGATGCGGAGCTCGATCCCAGGACCCTGAGATCATGACCTGAGCCGAAGGCAGACGCTTAACGACTGAGCCACCCAGGCACCCCTAGGTCCTTGAGATTTTTTTGATGCTATTGTACATCACATTCTCTTGCCAAATTTTATTTTCTTCTCTTGTAAGTTGAAATATGATAGAATTTTATATATTGATTTTTGATCTAGCAACCTTGCTAATTTTTTAAATTCTAATAATTTATCTGTAGACTTAATTATTTATGTACATAATTATCATGCAAATAATCATATTTTTTTCCTTTTTCAAATTCGTATACCTTGTAATTTTGTGTGCGTGTGTCATATTTGTACTTGCTAGGATTTCCAATACAGCACTAAACAGGAGTGGGAATCATGGGCAGCTACAAATTATTCTCAGTCTAAAAGGGAAAGCTTTTAATGTTTTACCATTAAGTATTATATTTTCCATGGCTCAAACTTACACTATGATTAAGAGGCATGCCTATTTGTAGCAGAAGAACACCCTGTTCTCAGCCCACTCGGTCTAGAAATGCAGTGCAAGTAGGCCATGTAAATTCATGAAAATCCTTCAAATGTCCCACCCCTATTCTTGCGGTGGCCCTTGTGGCCTGTAGAGAGGGAGGGGGAGGGGAGGAATTCCCGCTAATGCTTTGTTTACAGATGGATCTAGTGGGGCAATCTGCCTTTGGGGAGCGCAGTGGCTCTTCAGCCCAACACTGACACCATCTGGATGGAACAGGAATGAACCGTAGAGCCAATGGGTTGGACTTGGAGCAGTTCGGTTGGTGATTACTCACAAGCCCTGGCCATTAACCCTTTGTGCTGACAACTGGACTGCTCTAAAGGGATCTACCCTATGGCTTGGACAATGAGAACCCAAGGGGGTGGATATTTAGCAATAAGCCCTTATGGGGTCAGAGTATGTGGAAAGAGGGGTGCCTGGCTGACTCATTTGGTGGATCATGAGACTCTTGTCCTCAGGGCGGAGAGTTTGAGCCACATGTTGGGTGTAGTGGAGATTACTTAAAACATATTTAGAAATTAAAAAAATATGTGTGGAAAGACTTTTGGGTTCACTTGCAAGAGCCTGAAGCAGTCGTCACTGTCTTCCCATGTGTGAGGCCCTGACCCCCCCTGGCAATCAGGAAGCTACTGCCCCAGCTCTGGTACAAGTCCTAGCAGCTGACCCTTCAGTAGATATAGCATATCGGCTGCATAGAAAGATGGCCACTGAGGTGTTTGAGTGGGATGGCATTTTGCCAAGGATGCTGGCTTGCTCTTGAAATACAGTGACTTGGTTAATGAAGTAACAGTACGCTCTGTGGGTTCGGAACAACACCCAAGGCAATTGCCAAAGGAGTGTGGGTCCATCCGCCACAGTTCCCAACCAGTGAGTGGTTGGCAAATTGATTATAGGGGCCCCCTCCGTCTGAGATTTCATTTATTTATTTGACAGAGAGTGGAAGAAAGAGCAAAAGAAAGCACAAAGGGGAGAGCAGCAGAGGGAGCGGGAGAAGCATGCTCCCCACTGAGCAGGGAGCCTGATGCAGGGCTAGATCCCAGGACCCCAGGATCGAGACCCAAACCAAAGGCAGACCCTCAATCAACTGAGCCACCCAGGCACCCCCTGAATGAAGGTTCTAAATCTGCCCTGGTTTGTGTAGACACTGCATCTGGTTGAACCCAAGCTTTTCCCTGTCACTGTGCAAACCAGGTTGCCACCATTAGGGAATTAGAGAGGCTGGGTACCAAGTTCTCCCACTCAATAGACAGAGTTTGGGAGGTCATGTTTCAAAGGTCATGATACGAAAGACAGGGCAAAAGAACATGGCATTGAATGGAGGCTTCATTTCCCCTATACCCTGCAAACAGCAGGACTGGTAGAAAGGAAAAATAGAACATTAAAGCAGCAGGTTGCGTTATTAACAAGGAAAACCACTTTGGCTGGGTGGACTAAGGCACTGCCCCAGGCTTTAATACTTTTGAATGATCATAGGGCCTATTGCTCTATATGCCAGACTGGGGACTCCTGCTGAGACACTCAGTGTCATAAAAGTAAAAAAGTCCTGGGAAACAGCCAATGCCCCAACTCTTACTGTGGATCAATGTGCTATGCTGCTGAGAACACCAAGCCCCATTGTGCCTGAAAAAGGAATTATCTCCTAGGATTTGCAATGGGATGTCCCACCAGGGTGGGTGAGTTACTTTTCACCCCTGGGTGAGGGGAACTGCTCGATCTCACTGGGATCCTGTTGTCTTGCTACGAGCTGCACCTGCTGAAACGCACTCTACCTGGAATGGAACATGCAGGGGATGAAGAGGGGAGGGGTGAGGGTGGGGCGTCCTCATCTGGCACATCTCACCCCTAGTCCATCTCCTCACACCTAACAGTGCTGTCTCCCCCCAGGTAACAAGTACGGTATGAACAACCAGGTCAAGTTCCTAAAGCTGCCAGCCTCCTTCTCCTCAAGGTCAGGTGGGCACATTCTGTTTTCACTGGTACAATTATTTGACTGCCATCTTTGTCCCTCTCTATGGGCCTGGAGAAAAATGTAGCACACATAGAAGTCCTTAGTATATTTACCCAACAAGCCTTAAATGATAGCTGGCAAAGCCTGTATTTACTGAATACTGAAATGTCTCTAATGAGAAGGACTGTCCCCCAAAATAGGATGGCCTTGGACACTACTACTGCCTTGCAAGGATTATCCAAAGAGAATGTTGTGTGGTCATACCTAATGACTCTGCTAATGTATTATTTTTATTAAATCACATGAGGGGGCACCTGGGTAACTCAAGTCAGTTAAGTATCTGTCTTTGGCTCAGCTCATGATCCCAGGGTCCTGGGATTGAGCCCCATGTCTGGGCTCCCTGCCAAGGGGAGCCTGCTTCTCCCTCTCTCTCTGCCTGCTCCCCCCCCCCGCCCCCGCTTGTGCTCTCTCTCTCTGTCAAATAAATAACTAAAATCTTTCTAAAAAAAAATTTTTTTTAAGAGCCTGTCACACAAGAAGTAGAGTGTTGGAGGAAATCACGCAAGAGGATGTGGTCGCTGGTTAACCTGTGAGCCAGCCCTGGGCAGTTGGAGGCTCCTCATTCCCTCCCATATCCTTGGAATGTAAATTCTGTCCACTGTTCCCACAGTGGGAGCCATTTTCAAGGACACAGCCTTGAGAGAGCGAGGTTTCATTGAGACCATCTGGACGGCATATGTAACTGAATCCACTTAAGGCCTCTATATAACTTTGAAGATTCTGGCAGGCAGATTCAGAGATCCATTCATCTTGTGGCTGCCCAAAGCAAGGCTCATAAATAAGTTCCCGTGCTTATTAAATCTGCCACCTACTAATCTGGGGTGGTCGGCCTCTTTCTTCTGTCTTTCCTTGCCCTCAGTGTGGGGGCCAATTTCAGATTTCACTGGGGAAAGTCATGAGGTTACAACCAACAGTTAGGGTAGAAGGCAAGGGAGGTTTTTTGTTTTTTCCCCCATGAACTTCAAGTATTTATTTAGAAGATCCTAGTTCATACCTGGAACATTTTTGGAGCTCTTATTTACTGCTGCTAAATAAGAATAATGCCTTATTCAATAGAGTGCAGAGCAGGGTGCAAGGTACTTTCAGGAATAGTATCTCATTTGATTTTTGCAATCACCTTTAACTTAGAATGTGGTAACCATTGCTTTCAGGATCAGAAAGACTTGAACATGTTCATAGTCTGAGAGGAAAGAATGAGTAGAAAGGGTTTAGTGGATTTTGATTGATGAAATCTGAGTTGAAGGGGATGAGCTCGTAAAAGGAGGGAAGATGAGATTAAAAAAACAAGGGATAGAAGCATAACATATTTATAACCTCCATATATCTTTTTTATGTGAAGTACAAGAAGCCAGACACAAAGAGTCACATATTTATGTAAAATGTCCAGAATCAGTAAATCCAAGGAGACAGAAAGACTGGGTTCCCAGTGGCTGGGAAGGGGAAGGGGAAGGGAGAATGTTGCCTAATGGGAACCTGGTATCTTTTAGGGGTGATGGAAATATTTTGGAACTAAATAGAGGTGGTGGTTGCACAGCATAACGAATATACTAAATGCTGCTGAACTTTTATTTATCTTACAAATTGTATTATTTTTAATTTTTTTTTTTAGATTTTATTTGTAAGTAATCTCTACACCCAACAAGGGGCTTGAACTCACAACCCTGAGATCAAGAGTCACATGCTGTACTGACAGGGCCAGCCAGGCGCCCCTATTCACTTTTAAATGGTTAATTTTATGTGAATTTCACCTCGACAAATTATTTTTAAGGAGTGGGGGCTAACAAGCAGGTCCCAATTACCTATCAAAAAAACAAAAGGTCCCAGGGCAGGGAGGATCAAAGGTTCCCCACTGCCATCCACCCCCTTACACCAAGAGCCTAAATGCAGGGAACCTACCTGGTCCTGTGCTTCCCGGTCTTCATTTCCTGAGCTTACCCACCCGCTGCACCCCTCCCCACCCCATGCCCTTCTCTGTGCTGAGCATACCTCCCAGACCTATGCTTCTCTCTCTCTCTCTTTCTCTCTCTCTTTCTCTCTCTCTCTCTCACACACACACACACACACACACACACACTCACTCACTCACTCACTGCCCAGGCCTGAGGCCAGCCCAGGGCGGAGCCCCAGGGTAGGCCTGGGCCAGATCAGAGGGTGCAGGCAGCTGCGGGCAGAGCCCTTAGGCAGGGTTCCTGAGCACAGAAGTAGGCAGCAGGCCCAGGCCCCATCTCTGGGGAGAAGACGGCCGGGAAGGGAGGAGTGGTCAGTCCTCCTGAAGCAGCCAGAGGCCGGGGGAGGGCTGGAAGGGGTGTTATATTCGATGGATGGGTGAAGCTAGGCCAGCGGGCTGGGGGGACGGGGCAGGACAAGGGGTGGGGCCATAGCCCACCCTGAAAGAGGCATGGGGGCCAGGCGGCAGCCTTCCCCAGCCTGGAGGGGAGCGCCCAGAGCACTGCTGAGAGGCAGGGCCCATGACCTTCACTGTCTTTGGGGAAATACTGATCATGGCAGCGGTCGGTAGTGGAAATGGGGCTGCCGAGTTCGGAACACTGTTCTGAGCCAGTGCTCCTGCCCAGAGCAAGGGTCCGGGGATGAACGCCATCTAGTAGATATAACCTGGATAAAGCTTTTCTTTTTTTTTTTAAGATTTTATTTATTTATTTGACAGAGAGAGACACAGCGAGAGAGGGAACACAAGCAGGGGGAGTGGGAGAGGGAGAAGCAGGCTCTCCGCTGAGCAGGGAGCCCGATGCGGGGCTCGATCCCAGGACCCCGGGCCCATGACCTGAGGGGAAGGCAGAGGCTTAATGACTGAGCCACCCAGGCGCTCCCCCTGGATAAAGCTTTTAATAAAACAAAACTATTCTGAATTATATTATGTACAAAAGGAGCCCTGTCCTCACCTATGAACTCTATCCCACCCCTGAGGCCTTAATATTGACAACCAAAAAGCCCTATTTTGTGGGTGCCTGGGTGGCTCAGTCCATTAAGCATCTGACTCTTGATTTCCACTCAGGTCATGATTTCAGGGTTGTGAGATCGAGCCCCACATCAGGCTCTGCCCTGGGAGTTGAACCTGCTTAAGATTTTCTCTCTCCCTCTTCCTCTGCCCCTTCCTCCCGCACTCTCTCTCTCTCTAAAACAAACAAAGAGCCCTATTTTGTTTTACTCTTCTGTGATTTTTTTAAAAACTGATTTTTGCCAACCGTATTCAACTACCGTGGTATAGAGCATTTTGAGACTCATTTTGAGATTTTGCCAGGCATGTGGAAGGACAGCAGGACAAGACAACCGAGGTAAAACGGTGATCCAGGTTCTTAACTACATAATCCAGACTGAAAAGAACTGAATGAGAACAGCCGAGTACTACTAGGTCAGAAGAAAATTGAGGTATCAAATCACAAGTTCCCTATGAGGTTGCACTGAAGCTGGGGAAGGGCAGTATGAAACAGCTAGAAGAACAGAAAAAGAGTTAGAGAAAGGGGTTTGCAGTTTGAGATTTCCAGTGTGAAATACCCCATATAACAGGGTCAGATGTTGGCCATAAGTGGGTGAAGGTCAGTGAGTTTCAAGAAAGTTCAGAAACTATAAGGTTTAGGTGTTAGATGGTTCATCCACATGAACGGTGAAAATCACACCAATGTCAAAATCTGATGAGATCTGGGTAGAGATCAGAGCAGTGGTAGATAAGGATCTATACTTTATTGATGACTTTCCACACTCCCACTCAGGCTCCAACTTCCTGTCTCTTGTCCTTATGTTGACTGGTGTCATCTTCTTGCCTTCACTTCCTTCCTTATCCATGGCTCACGTGTCTGTTCCCTCTGGCAAAAAACCTAAATAACCCTGCTTCTTTCAGTCACACCCACCAGACAAAAACCACCCCTCCAGGAGCATGATCAGGTTTGTAGAGAAAAGTCAAAAGGGGCTGGTTAGAGATATACTGACAGATTGCAGGACGCACCAAACCCATTAGATTCTACATTCTCTGGACATTTCCACAAAGGCTAGTCATTTCTTCATTGTTTTTTCTTAAATAAAGTCCATGAACGTACGTTATATATAAAAACTTCAAATCCATAGTAGGGTAAAAATAGAATGTTTAGAAACTCCTTTACACTCCCCTCATCCAGTTTTACTCCACAGAATTAACAATTGTTCATATTTTCTTGTTTATCCTTCCAAAACTCCTCTATACATGAGAATGGTGTCATACAAAATATTTCACAAGACAGTCCATGTATTTAACATATATCAAAATATGTTAGGGATGCCTGGGTGGCTCAGTCAGTTAAGCATCTGCCTTCAGCTCAGGTCATGATCTCAGGGTCCTAGGATTGAGCCCCACATCGGGCTCCCTGCTCCGCGGGGAGTCTGCTTCTCCCTCTCCCTCTGTCTGCCGCTCCCCCTGCTTGTGCTCTCTCTCTCTTTCTGACAAATAAATAAATAAAATCTTTAAAAAATATGTTAAATCTGGAAAACAATTTCCACTGAAGAACAAGGGGATCTTCCTAAAACACATTTAAAAATTTCAAAGAGGTGAAGAGGTAAAGTTATGGAGATGGAGAAGGCACAAGAAATTTGAAATACTCTTACATTGGAATTTTAATAGAGAGCATTAGGAGTATATAAACACTACATATAAAACACAAATTGATACAGCCTAGAATATTTCCCAGGTTATAACTGAAAAGACAGCATTTGCAGCTGAAGATGCAAGCACAAATTGAGGCTTAGTGGGGCGCCTGGGTGGCTCAGTCGGTTAAACGTCTGCCTTTGGCTCAGGTCATGATCCTGGGGTCCTGGGACTGAGCCCTACCTCAGGCTCCCTGCTCAGTGAGGAGTCTGCTTCTCCCTCTTCATCTGCCCCTTCCCCCCGCACATGCTCTCGCTCTCTCAAATAAAATCTTAAAAAAAATTTTTTTTAAAGATTATTTATTTATTTGACAGAGACACAGCGAGAGAGGGAACACAAGCAAGGGGAGCAGGAGAGGGAGAAGCAGGCTTCCCGCGGAGCAGGGAGCCCGATGCGGGGCTCGATCCCAGGACCCTGGAATCACGACCTGAGCTGAAGGCAGATGCTTAACGATGGAGCCAGCCAGGCTCCCCAGTAAATAAAATCTTAAAAAAAATTAAGGCTTAGACATTTAGGAACTGGTACTTATTGTTTTTATTATTATTATTATTATTTTTTTGCAAGAAGTAGGATTTATTGTCTGGCGTGAATAAGGAGGAGGCAGTGCCGAGGTTCGCATGAGCGCAGAGCCCGCCATCTGTCCAGCGGGGGCAACGATTAGGGACGTTTTTGACCCACAGCCATCTGGGATCAGCTGCTTTTCAGCCACTATGTCTTCAAATTCATCCGCATTAAACTTAGTAAAGCCCCACTTCTTGGAAATGTGGATCTTCTGGCGGCCAGGGAACTTGACCTTGGCCCTGTGTAGGGCCTCAATCACATGCTCCTTGTTCTGCAGCTTCCTACAGATGGAGGTGATGACTTGGCCAATGTGGACCGTGGCCACTGTGCCCTGGGGCTTTCCAAAGGCACCCCGCATACCTGTCTGGAGCCAGTCAGCCCCAGCACAGGACAACATCTTGTTGATATGGATGCCGTGGAAGGGGTAGAGCCACACTTGGATGTGAAAAATATCTTTGCCACAGCTTTTCACCATGTACTTACTGGCACAAACTCGGGCAGTTTCCGTGGCTTCAGAGGAAGGCTGCTCATATTCATCTGACACCATGTGGCCACATGGTGGGAACTCATCCACTTTTGCCTTCTTCCACCCCAGGTCAAAGATGTGGATCTTGGCGTCAGGGGCACCTCTGCAGAAGGGAGACTTTGGATACGACTTGTTCTTACATACTGGTAACACCTGGTGGGGACGTGGCCCATGGAGACACCAGGATCTTCAGTGGCAGGAAGGAAAAGAGAAGAACTGGTACCATTTGATAAAATCACATTATTTCTAAATATTTTATTTATTTATTTGAGAGAGAGCGAGAGAGCACAAGAGAGCAGGGTGAGGGGAAGAGGGAGAAGCAGACTCCCCGCTGAGCAGGGATCCAGACTTGGGGCTTGATCCCAGGACCCTGGGGTCATGACCTGAGCTGAAGGCAGACGCTTAACGACTGAGCCACCCAGGCACCCTCAAAATCACATTATTTCCCAGCAGTTCAGTTTCCTCACTTATGGTTAGAGTCATAATCAGGTGAGGTAATACACAAAAAATTGTATATAAATATACATAAATAATATATAAAAATTCTATATACAGTCTAGTACTTCTCAAAATGTTGATGTTCTTCATTCTTTCCACCAACATGAGGTTCTGCCAATAGGTAACACAGAAAAGACAAGCCTCACAAATATTCAGCATCTAAGGAACAAAAAAACCCAAAATTATTAATTCCATACTGCAATCAATAAACATCTAAGGGCTGTAGTAGTATATTTGGTAATATGACTACATGGTGAATGGTGTCATATATGTGTATGCGCATGCATTTTTGTATGTTGAGCAGAATAACAAATAGGGCAGTCAGCGGTTCTTTGTATCATTGGCTGGAACATGAAAAGTTGTGTGGTTTTTTTGTTTTTTTAACATGTATTCTCACTTTATTAAATCTTACTATCAGCCCCTATAGCTACACAAATGCAGCAAATCCCTATTTGAATTGTTTTAATAATGCACCAAAGGAAACACTGTTCGCAAAACCACCGATGCATCTCCAAGCTTCATGGCAGCCCCATGGATCCCTTAGGCCTCGGGCAGCCAGCTTCTCCTGGACAGATTCTAATGGTTTTCCTTTTATCTTCCACTGTTTATAATCTGGAAGTTCAGGTTTAATATAACCATGTTCACATCCATGTCCATGGGTCATGTCTAATAGCAATCTGACCTCTCAAGATGCTCAGTATTCAACCCTCCAGCCAGAGCCAAATGGAAATGGTGGAATGTGAAAAGTTTATGGGATATCCAAGAACTATGGGACACAATCTGTCTCTAAAAGTCAATATGTTCCTTTTTTACTTCCTTACAACTTAGTGTTCTACATATAAAACATTCTTACCTCTTGGGTCTTTTCTTAGGTTTCTGCTTGTACATAGCTTTATTGTATTTCGTCCTCCTTTTATGAAACCATTGCTTTATCTATAAAAAAACGAGGTGGGGAGATGATGAATCAAGGAATAAGGATATTGGGGGCGCCTAGGTGGCTCAGTCATTAAGCGTCTGCCTTTGGCTCAGGTAATGATCCCAGGGTCCTGGGATCAAGCCCCGCATCGGGCTCCCTGCTTGGCATCGGGCTCCCTGCTTGGCCGGGAGCCTGCTTCTCCCTTTCCCACTCCCCCTGCTTGTGTTCCCTCTCTTGCTGTGTCTCTCTCTGTCAAATAAATAAATAAAATCTTAAAAAAAAAAAAGGAATAAGGATATTGGTTTATATGGGTAATAGTACTACACAGGTGACTCTGTTGGTAAAGAAATATGTTTCATACCTGCTTTGCTGTCATGTTAAATTCAAATGCAAGTGACTGACTATCTCCTTTTGTGGGGCATTTGTTTAACTTAAAGGTTGCCCAGAGAGTGTCCATGAGGGGTTTGCTGACTAATCTTTTCTGGGGATATTGTTCTTCATTTTTCTCTTCCTTTTCCTGTTCCTCTTCCAGTCTCTCTTCTACTTCCACTTCTTTTTCTTCTCCTTCTCTTTCTTTCCATTTTTTCTTTCCCCTTCTTTCATCTTCACTATGATTCCTCTTTGATTGCTCTGGATTTTGATCACAAAGCATAGCTGGTTCTTTCTGTATAGCAAAATCTGTGGAATAAAATCAAACTGCAGCTAAATTTGACTTTTAGATCATAGTCAACATTCTTCAGTGTGAGAATATATTTGATTTTCATAAAGTAGTAGTGTTGTACATTGTTGGAAAAAGAGAGGAAAGAAAAAGTAAGGTTATCAAAATCAATGAAGATTTTCATAAAAAGATCAGTTTATTTATTTTTAAAGATTTTATTTATTTATTTGAGAGAGTGAGTGAGAGAGAAAGAAAGAACAAGCGGGAGAGGTAGAGGCAGGCTCCCTGTGGAGCAGGGAGCCCAACATAGGGCTTGATCTCAGGACCCCAAGATCATGACCCGAGCTGAAGGCAGACTCCCAACCCACTGAGCCACCCAGGCACCCCAAAAGATCAGTTTAAAAATAATTTACTTCTGGATTTAAATATAGACTGAGTAAGGAAAGGGGCTGTGTATTGAAATTAATATGTCTCCTTGTGATGTTATTCAAAAATAAGTTACCTTGTGGTGCCTGGGTAGCTCAGTCAGTTAAGCGTCTGCCTCTTGATTTTGGCTCAGGTCATGACCACAGGGTTGTGAGATCAAGCCCATGTTGAGACCACATCGGGCTCCATGCTCAGCACAGAGCCTGCTTGAGGTTCTCTCTCTCCCTCTCTCTCTGCCCCTCCCCCCTCTTGTACTCTATAAATAAAATAAATAAATAAATAAAATCTTAAAAAAAATAAGTTACCTTGAAAAAATTAAGTTATGAGTGACCTTACTTAAAGGACTATTCAGGCTTTTTATTTCCTCTCGAGAGAGTTTTGGTAAGATATACACTTTTTAGAAATTTGTTCATATGTTTCACTTTTCCCAGGATTGTTCTGGCATATGCCCATAAACTGACATTATTATTATTATTATTATTATTATTATTATTATTATTATTATTTTAAGCAAGCTTTACACTCAATGTGGGGCTTGAACTCATGACCCCAAGATCAAGAGTTGCATGTTCTACTGACTGAGCCAGCCAGGCACCCCCATAATTATTAATATTAATAAACTACTTTTTACTCTAAAGTACTCTGGTTTAAACTACATATGATCCCTCTACTTATACTACTAAAGAAATCAAATCAGTAATTTAAAATAACCAAGACAGGGCACTTGGGTGGCTCAGTCAGTTAGGCATCTGACTCTTGGTTTCGGCTTAGGTCATGATCTCAGGGTTGTGAGACCCAGGCCTTTGTGAGTCTCCATGCTCAGCATGGAAGTCTGCTCAAGATTCTCTCTCCCTCTTCCTCCCCCTCTGCCCCTCCCCCCGTGCACTCTCTCTCTAAATAAATAAAATCTTTAGAAGCTCAAAGACCAAATAATATTATTGAAGGGTGCATAAATATGTGATAAAAACTATAAAACTAAGGCAATAATAAAATTCAGGAAGATGGTTGGAAAAACAGGATAGGATAGAGGAAGCATACAGATAAGTAGATGAAATGTATGTAATGCTATACTTATATTGGTAATGTTATGTTACTATGTTATTTAATATATAGTATATATTAATGTAGTTTTATATTTTTTAAAAGAAATACATTGTTTTTTGAGTTGGTTGGTTGGTCCTTGCATGTTCATGTGATTGATTTGCTTATAAATTAAATATATATCAAATATGTTTTTGCATATCTCAACTATTACATATAATTTTTTAAAAAAGTAATCTCTATATCCAACATGGGGCTCGAACTTATAACCCCAAGATCAAGAGTCACATGCTTTAGGGGCGCCTGGGTGGCTCAGTCGTTAAGCATCTGCGTTTGGCTTGGGTCATGATCCCCACGTTGGGCTCCCTGCTCGGCGGGAAGCCTGCTTCTCCCTCTCCCACTCCCCCGGTTTGTGTTCCCTCCCTCACTGTCTCTCTCTCTGTGTCAAATAAATAAATAAATTCTAAAAAAAAAAAGAGTCACATGCTTTACTGACTGAGCCAGCCAGGCACCCTGAGAAGTGTTCTTTTTTTAAACAAAATTTTGATTGCATGGCCAATATTTTAAAAAATTGAAAGAGTTGGGGCACTTGGCTGGCTCACTTGATAGAGCATGCAGCTCTTGATCTCAGGGTTGTGAATTCGAGCCTCATGTCAGGGGTAGAGATTACCTGGGTGGCTCAGTCAGTTAAGCGGCTGCCTTCAGCTCAGGTCATGATCCTGGGGTCCTGGAATTGAGCCCAGCGTCGGGGTCCTTGCTCAGCAAAGAGCCTGCTTCTCTCTCTCCCTGCTGCTCGCCCCTGCTTGTGCTCTCTCTCTCTCTGTCAAATAAATAAATAAATAAATAAAATCTTTAAAAAAAAATCAAGAGGTTTAACATCAAAATTCAATTTCCAGATTAAAAAAAAATCTGAAATTGGTGGTACTAAATTCTCATGTAATCAAAAATTGGCTGGATCTTGTCCTCTTTAGATGGAATCTGCTTTCTCTAATTAGCTAGAGTCCACACAGCCAGCTTAATTTCACCTGCCAACCACTGGCAGGCAGAAAAAAATAACACACATACACCCTCATTCTCCATTTCTGACTCAGAAGATTATATATCCTTTATATTCTTTATATAATAAAACCTCAATTCCCATTTAACTGTTCAGCTCTGCTGTGGTCAGACTTATACTCTGTTATTACTAAAATCCATAACTATTAGAAGGGCACTTGGGTGGCTCAGTCGGTTAAGCGTCTGCCTTTGGCTCGGGTCATGATCCCAGGGTTCTGGGATCGAGCCCCACATGGGGCTCCCTGCTCAGCAGGGAGCCTGCTTCTCCCTCTCCCTCTGCTTGTGCTCTCTTTCTCTGTGTCTTTCAAAAAAAAAAAATAAATAAAATCCATAACTATTAGACAAAACTTACTTTTCACTGAGGATCCCTGACTACAAATGACTGCAATAGGGAATACTATGTTCAGGCGAATAAAATCATGGAGATTTGTGTTTTGTTTTGTTTTCACTTACTTTTCCTCAATAAAATTCTAAAATCAAGGTTTATCTTTGGGGAGACAGAACAGAGAAAACAAAACAAAAACAGAAGACTTGAGAACATGCAGGGGGATGTGGATCAGATAGATGTCAGAGAATAGGGAGCATCACTGAAAGAACACAAGCACATAAATCCCAGCTTTTTTCCACAGTTCTATCCTAGTCCCTCAGATAGGTAGATAGATGGATAGATAGATAGATAGATAGATAGATAGATAGATAGATAGATAGATAGGAGCAGCCCGAATTTGCACTGCTAGTAAGATTTGTAGTTAGGATTTAAACTCAGAGGCGCTTGGGTGGCTCAGCCAGTTAAGCATCTGCCTTTGGCTCAGGTCCTGATCCCTGGGGTCCTGAGATTGAGCCCCAAGTTGGGCTCCCTGCTCAGCAGGGAGTCTACTTCTCTCTCTCCCTCTGCCCCTCCCCTCTGCTCATGCTTGCTCTCTCTCTCTCAAATAAATAAATAACATCCTTAAAAAAAATAAACTCCGATCTGCCTAGCTAAAAAAACAAAAAACAAAAAACCAAAAAAACAACACTTCATGTATTATACTATGGAATATAATACAGCAATAAAAAAATAGTAAGTACATCAATGAATACTAACATGGAAAGATGGATGTCCCAGAGTTTTTTGAAATAAAAGAACCACTTCAAATTAGCACATACAGTAGAACAAATTTCTTGGACAGAAAAACAAATCTTATAAATGTTCACATAGTCAGATGGCTTCACCAGGGAAATCTACCAACATTTAAATAATAATTAAACACTTCACAAACTCTTCCCAAAAAATGGAAGAGAAAGGAACACTTCCCTACTCATTCTCTGAGGCCAGTATTAATTATCCTGTGTTATCAGTCAGGGTTCAACTAGAGAAACAGAACCAGGAGGAGATAGATACTAAGAGATTTATTGCAGTTGGCACATGTGATTGTGGGAACTGTCCAGGCAAGTCCGAATCGTAGGGCAGCCGTGAGAAGAGGAAGGCTGGTGTTCTTGGTCAACCGGTGAAGCTGCTCTCCACAGGCAGAATTTGTTCTCTTCAGAGAAGTCTCAGCTCTACTCTTCAAGCCTTAATTGATTGAATTAGGCCTCCTGAGGCTATCTAGGATAATCTCCCCTACTTCAAGTCAACTGATAAGGATTTTACTTGCGTCTAAAAGATACCTTAAAAGTATCAGCAATACCTCTATTAGTGGTTGAGTAACTGAGTCTCTAGCCTAGGCAAGCTGCACATAAGACTGACCATCACTCCCTGATGCCAAAACCAGACAGATAGTTCAAGAAAAGAAAACTATTTTTTTTTTAAGATTTATTTACTTATTTGAGAGAGAGAGACTGAGGGGGAGAGGCTCAACTGACTGAGCCACCCAGCTGCCCCCTAATAGGCTTCTTTTTAAAGGTGACGAAAATGTTCTGGAATGAAATAGTGGTGATGGTTGTACAACATTGTGAATGTATTTTAAAAAATTGGATTTTACCTTTTTAAAAATTTTACATTTTAAAAAAGTGAATTCTATGGTTTATAATTTATATCTCAATTTTTTAAAGCACTCACATGACCTAGGATTTCACACCCCACTATGGTGAAATTGCATAGATGTATTAAAAAATAATTGAAATTTAAGTTCAAGTTGTTAACTCTATTTTAAAATTTGCAATTTCAAATTTGTGGAATTCAAATCATTAGTTACATCATTTTCCCCTCTCTATCATTTCTGCACATGATATAAACATACTGTAATTATTACCAGGTTAGAAAAACAAAAACACATCTCTCTTGAATCACACATCCCTCTACTGCTTCCATCCCACGTCTGTATTTTTTTTCATAGCAAAACTCTTTGAAGGATATCTCTGGGGGCGCCTGGGTGGCTCGGTCGTTGGGCGTCTGCCTTCGGCTCAGGTCGTGAGTCCGGGGTCCTGGGATCGAGCCTCGCGTCGGGCTCCCTGCTCGGCCAGGAGCCTGCTTCTCCCTCTCCCACTCCCCTTGCTTGTGTTCCCTCTCTAGCTGCCTCTCTCTCTCTCTCTGTCAAATAAATAAATAAAATCTTAAAAAAAAAAAAAAAAGAAAGATATCTCTGTATTTGCTGTTTGCACACTGGTGATTTTTCCCTCCTTTTTCTCTCTTGAATACTCCAATCAGACTTTCACATCCAACCTCCACAGATACTCCTCTTGTCAAGGTCACAAGTTAATGATACTAATATTGCAAAAATATAACGATCAATTCCCTATCCCTGTCTTTTTCTTTTTTTTTTTAAGATTATTTATTTGAGAGAGAGGGAGTGCGTGTGCGCGAGCGGGAGGGGCCGAGGGAGAGGGAGAGAATGCCAAGCGGACTCCCTACTGAGCTCAGAGCTGGAAGCAAGGTTCCATCTCACAACCCTGAGACCAGGACCTGAGCCTAAACCAAGAGTCAGACGCCCAACCGACTGTGTCACCCTGGTGCCCCCGCCCCCTCCCCAAGCCCCATCTTAACTTGAATTATCAGGAGCTTTTGAAGTGTCAGGAGTCCTCTCCACCTTGACAAGCTTTCTTCTCATGGCTCCCAGGACACCATCCTTTCCTGAGTTTCCTTCCATATCAATGGCTGCTCCTTCAAAGTTTTCTTTGGAGCACCTGGCTGGCTCAGTCCGTAGAACAAGCAACTCTTGGTCCCAGGATGGTGAGTTTGAGCTCTGCATTGGCTTTAGAGATTATAAATAAACAAACTTTAAAATAAAAGGAACAAGGTTTTCTTTGTTCCTTCTCTTTCCTCCCACCTTTCCCCAGCCTTGGTCCTGCCCAGTTTCTCAAGGCGAAATCCCTACATCTCTTCTCTCCTATATATACATGGTCCTAGCCTTGGTAATCCAATCTGAAGGATTTAATACCACCCAAATGGTGACTACTTGCAGATTTTTATCTCTAGGCTCATATATCCAACTCCTAATTCAGTATCTCTGCCTGGACATCCTCTTGGTAACTTAAGTCAAGCTTAGAACTCCCAGACTCAGGGGTACCTGGGTGGTGCAGTCAGTTAAGCATCTGACTCTTGGTTTCGGCTCAGGTTGTGATCTCAGTCATGAGATCAAGCCCTGCTCGGGCTCTGTGCTGAGCATGGAGTCTGCTTGGGTCTCTCGCTTGTTCTGCCCCTCCCCCCTGCGGGTTCTCTTTCTTTCTCTCTCAAATAATTAAATCTAAAAAAAAAAAAAAATTTCCCAGACTCAGTCACGATCCCTTTCACTGAACCCTGATCCACTCTCAGTGACCCAACCTGAGCAATGCCAACTCCGTTCATCCAGCTGATAGAGTTAAAAACCTTGGTAGCATCTTTGACTCTTCTCTTTTTCTCATAGTTCAAACTCAATCTGTCAGATAATCTTGCTTTTCTTCCTTCAAAATTCTCAGAATACTACCACTTTTTTTTTTTTAAGAATTTATTTATTTGACAGAGAAAGACACAGCAAGAGAGGGAACACAAGCAGGGGGAGCGGGGGGAGCGGGAGAAGCAGGCTCCCCACGGAGCAGGGACCTGATGCGGGGCTCGATCCCAGGACACTGGGATCATGACCTGAGCCTAAGGCAGACGCCTAATGACTGAGCCACCCAGGCGCCCAGAATACTACCACTTCTTAACCACCATTATCTCTAAACTAGGTATATTTCATGGGGCACCTCGGTGGCTCAGTCAGTTAAGAAGTGGTAGACTCCCAGGGCACCTGGATGGCTCAGTTGTTAAGCGTCTGCCTTCGGCTCAGGTTATGATCCCAGGGTCCAGGGATCGAGCCCCGCATCGGGCTCCCTGCTCGGCGGGAAGCCTGCTTCTCCCTCTCCCACTCCCCTTGCTTGTGTTCCCTCTCTCACTGTTTCTCTCTGTGTCAAATAAATAAATAAAATCTTAAAAAAAAAATAAATCTTTTAAAACAATGACTTCCATTCACATCTGCCAGAAAAAAACCTGTTTTAACATTTTGGCACATATTTTAGATTGTCCATACACATATTTGCCATCTACATGGTTGGTGGTCAATAAACATTTATTTTAATATAAATTTTTTATAAAAATTGCATCAAACTGCAAATAATATTTTTCATATCTATATACATACATCCCATTATTTAAGATCTAGTTTCTTTGCATCTTGATTAAATTGAACATTTTTCATATACCTCCTGGAAATGCATTCATTTTTTAACTTGTATATGTACTTTACCCACTCTATCACTAGCTGTTCGTTTTTGTGGCCCATTGACATCCAAGATACAGATGACACCTACCTTAATTCTGGTCACCATTATCACTGTAATCTCTACTGCCAGGGAATAGTCTCTAATTGTCCTTAATCCAATCTATTCTTTACTCCATAGTTTATCTCTCATCACTTAACAACGCTTCAGTGGTGTTCAGTAGTTTTAAATATTTAGCACAAAATCCTTAGCCTGAGTTGGAAAAACCTTCAGCCTCCTGACTGACATCCAGATTAGAACACCTCTAATTAATTTTCCAATTTAAATTTTACCTGATCACAACCCAGATTAAAACTCCCTGTAGTTTCCATTTACCCTTGGACCCTAATCCAAAAACCCTAATCTCATCAAATACTGACTCAAATCTCAGTGCTGGTCACTGCCTCACCAATAAACGTACTTGGAGACTTGGAGAGTAAACTGAAGGTAAGAGAACAAGTCGTGCTTTTATCTGGAGAAATAACTTTCTAGACAGAGGAAATAGCACAGGCAAAGTCCCTAAACTCTGACAGTGCTTGGCTTGTTTACTAAAAAGCCTGGCAACCGGGGCACCTGGGTGGCTCAGTCGTTAAGCGTCTGCCTTCGGCTCAGGTCATGATCCCAGGGTCCTGGGATCGAGTCCCGCATCGGGCTCCCTGTTCGGCGGGAGGCCTGCTTCTCCCTCTCCCACTCCCCCTGCTTGTGTTCCTGCTCTCGCTATCTCTCTCTCTGTCAAATAAATAAATAAAATCTTAAAAAAAAAAAAAAAAAAAAAGCCTGGCAACCAGAGGGAATGGAGCAAAGAAAGTGAAGGGAAGTGTTAGCAGAAATCCAAAAGGTAGCAAGAGATCAAATCCGACAGGATTTTGTAAACCATTGTAAAGTCTTTGGCTTTTACTCTGAAAAGAATAGATATTGTCAACTTTTGAGTAATGGAATGTTATTATCTAATTTATATTTCAAAGGGCTACTCTGCTATGTTGGAAGCAGACTATGGGCTGGGAAGGGCAAAGACAAAAGGAGAGAGTTATGAAATATGTCTAGCTTTTTTTTAAGATTTTATTTATTTATTATACAGAGAGAGAGAGAGAGTGAGTACAAACAGGGGGAGCGGCAGAGGCAGAGGGAGAAGCAGGCTCCCCACTGAGCAGAGAGCCCGACGCAGGGCTTGATCCTAAGACCCATGAGATCATGACCTGAGCCAAAACCAAGAGTCAGATGCTTAACCGACTGAGGCACCCAGGTGCCCCTGGAAGTGATTCTTTTAATTTTTTTTTTTGTTTTGCTTGTTTCTAGTTATTAAAATTTCTGTAATGTGCAGGACCACTGGTATAATAAAAATAAATAGAATATACTGCACATTTAGGCCACCCAGTATACACACTTATCCAATTCTTGGAGAATTTTAAGGGAAGGAGTGAAAATAGTATCTAGGATTAGATTTTTTTTTTTTAAGATTTTATTCGGTCATCTGACAGAGAGAGCGAGAGAGGGAACACAAGCAGGGGGGGAGTGAGAGAGGGAGAAGCCGGCTTCCCGCGGAGCAGGGAGCCCGATGTGGGGCTCGATCCCAGGACCCCGGGACCATGACCTGAGCCGAAGGCAGATGCCTAATGACTGTGTCACCCAGGCATCCCTAGATTTTTCTTTAGCTAAGTTAGATTCCCAGCAAACAACGGATATAATTAAGTTGTTTTGTGTGGTATGGAAATCTCAGAAGCTTATTAAAATGTATTGATTGGAGATGCAGCCATTGTACAAATTATCCAGTGAACATTAGTGCAAATTATCTAGTGACTTTCTACATAATGCAAGCAACAGACAATCCCTCATATCCACCCTAGACGCCCACCTATAGCAACAAACCATTTTTACGCCAGTGGTTCTCAACCCCTGATGCACATTAGAATCACCTGGGAGAGCCTGGGCTACAACTTAGAGCAATTTAGTCAGAGCAGGGCTCAGGCATTAGTTTATAAAGTACTTCAGGTGATCCCAATATGCAATCAAGAATGACCACAGCCTTCCACTCATCTATCTTTTGATTAAATCACAGACAGGTGTTGAGAATGATGATTATATCAGCATACAATTCTTGGTAGGTATAAATCTGGTTCTCATAAAGGATCTATGCCTGTTTGATATATTTAAAAAATAGGAAGTGTGAACTGTTTGGTATGCTCTGCCCAGGTTAAGTAAACATTGGAAATTAATGTCATCCTCTCTTTTCTTGAGCAAATGAAAAGAAAAAAATAGTGTTGGGACTATAGTACTTATGGAAGAAGTTTCAGACAAGGAAGGAGAGTGAGTGTCTGATGTATAGATTATTTGACAGTGGAAAGACAGTTGAAAGTTTTACACTTTGGACAATGGGATGATAAAGCTCATGTGAAATCATGAGACATTTTTTGCTCGTGTTTATGTTATTTGCCGCTACAGTGCATTTAAAAAAAAAATGGTACATAATCTATACTGATATATATTCTGGTGAATTCTTTTTTTAAAATTAATTGATCAATTAATTAATTTATTTTTAAGTAATCTCTACACTCAACCTGGGGCTCGAACTCATGATCCTGAGAGCAAGATTCGCATGCTCTACTGACTGAGTCAGCCAGGCACCCCTATTTTGGTGAATTCTTAAAATTCAAGAAAATGGGCAGAATTAGTAATACATCTTTGATGGGAAAAAAGATATAAATTAAATTTAAATTAATTTTTAAAAGGCGCTAAATTCATGATAATTCCAGACCTCCCCACAACATGAATTATTGTCAAAAGAAGAAGATACTGGTGTTGAGTGCCTAAATTTAGAGATTCTTATTCAGTAAATCTGGGGTAAGAATTGGAATTCTGTATTTTTAAACCTTCCTACAACAGAGCAAATCCTAAAACATCAAGAGAAAGTATCTGACACAGATGCTGTGTTTAAATAATTAAGAAGATTTTCTTAGGTCTATATTTCTGAGAAAATCTGAAACTCAAGATACAATAAAAGAAAAAGAGGAAGTTTATTCTATGAAGAATAGGCATCGAGAATTGGAACTATCCAGAAGGAACTGGTTATAGTGATAGAATTGAGTTCACACAGGTCATTGGCTTGAAGAAACAATCCTCCAGAAGTTCACCCAATCTCACAGTGTAAAGACTGTAGGAATTAAATGACTTTTATTGTTTCTGAATTCTCTCAAACAAATTTGGAAACTCTAAACTTTCTGATCTCTGGGAAATGATTCAAAGGTAAGTTTGAAATAATTATCATATTAATAATATTATCACATTTAGTCATCAGTAGGCACCAGCATCATAGTTAATAGAGTTTGGATTTAATATACCCCTTGGTGACATTATCCCCATTGTGCTGACATTATCCCCAGTGGGCTGATATTATACCCATTTTACACATGAGTAAACTAGGGTTTAGAAAAATTGAGTAACTTATCACAGACCTGTACCCCTGACACAAATAATACATTATATGTTAATTAATTGAATTTAAATTTAAAAAAAAGAAAAATTGAGTAACTTGCTCAAAGTCACATAGATAGCAAGTGATGGAGTTGGGCTCAGGACAAGCTGTCTAATTTCAGTGCCTATGCTTTTAAGATTACACTGTATTTTCTCTCACTAAAGGCAACAGTTATTTCCAGCTTCAGAAAAGGGCAGAAGTGGGAAGTTTGATACACATATGAGATTTCCAGGAAAAGGAATTTATTTATTGAGAGGAATAAAAATGTGAAGAGCAGGATTACAATTTAGACATTAAAGAAATATTGATAAAAAAATAAAAAATAAAATAAAGAAATATATATATATTAAAGATTTTATTTATTTATTTGACAGAGAGAGACACAGTGAGAGAAGGAACACAAGCAGGGGGAGTGGGAGAGGGAGAAGCAGGCTTCCCGCAGAGCAGGGAGCCCCATGTGGGGCTCGATCCCAGGACCCCGGGACCATGACCTGAGCCGAAGGCAGACGCTTAACAACTGAGCCACCCAGGCACCCCAAAATAAAGAAATATTGATGTCAAGGGGCCTGGGTGGCTCAATTGGTTGAGAGTCTGCCCCATAGCATAGTTCACTTTATTTTTATTTTATTATTATTATTTTTAAAGATTTTATTTATTTGACAGAGAGATAGAGCACAAGTAGGCAGAGCGGCAGGCAGAGGCAGAGGGAGAAGCAGGCTCCCCGCCGAGCTGGGAGCCCGATGCAGGACTCGATCCCAGCACCCTGGGATCATGACCTGAGCTGAAGGTAGATGCTTAATGACTGAGCCACCCAGGCACCCCAGCATAGTTCACTTTTAAAAAAATGGGGGGGCACCTGAGTGACACAGTCAGTTGAGTGATCGACTCTTGATTTTGACTCAGATCATGATCTCAAGGTCCTGGGATTGAGCCCCGAGACTGGCTCCACGCTTAGCAGGGAGTCTGCTTGAGGATTTCTCTCCCTCTCCCTCTGCCCCTCCCCACTATGTGTTCTCTCTCTCTCTCTAAAATAAATAAATAAATCTTTAAAAAAATAAAAGTCAAATATGCTCAAATTAATATCATTTTAAAAATTTTATTTATTTGAGAGAGAGAGAGAGTGAGAAAGAGAGCACAAGAGGGGGTAGGGCTAAAGGGAGAAGTAGACTCCCTGCCAAGCAGGGAGCCCGATGTGGGACTCGATCCCAGGACTCCAGGATCATGACCTGAGACAAAGGCAGTCGCTTAACCAACTGAGCCACCCAGGTGCCCTCAACTTAAAACATTTAAAAAATAACTTTCAGTTTGTTATTTTAGATGGTAAGTATTTGGTTCAATTATCAATGGTCAATGATTTAATCAATCATGCCTATGTGATGAGGCATCCATAAAAACCCTAAAAGACAGGGTTTGGCGAGCTTCCAGGTTGGTGAACCAGAACATACCACGTGCCACTGTATTGGCCCCCAAACCCATTGGACAGAAGCTCCTTTGTCTGGGGACTTGCCATCTGTATTTCCTCTTCTGGCTGTTGATTTGTATCCTTTAATATCCTTTGTAATAAACCAGTAATCTAATAAATAAACTGGTTTTCTGAGTTTTCTGAGCTACTCTAGCAAATTAATCGAACCCAAAAAGGAGGTCATGGGAGCCTCTTTTTGTAGCCAGTTTGTCAGAAGCATAAGTAACAACCTGGATTTGTGATTGACATTAGCAAGAGGGGCAGACTTATGGGACTGAGTCCTTAACTTGTGGAATCAGATGCTACATCTGGGTAGATGGTGTCAGAATTGAGTTGAATTATAGGACAACCATCTGGTGTTCAGAGAGTTGCTTGGTGTGGGGGAAAAAATCCCACCCATCAGAACTGGTGTCAGAATTGTACTATGTATGCATTTTTAGTGTTTAATGTTAATTCTATGTACTCATTTGCATACATGATATCAAAGGGAATCTAAACTTGTCTGGAATGTGTGACAGATTTTGTGAGAACATTTTCAGGTGGCAAGTTTAAAGGTATACTGCTAAATACATTGTAATCAGATGCAAATCTGATTTTTCTTTTTCTTTCTTTCTTTTTTTTTTTTTTGGAGTTTTATTAGAGGCCCCCAAAACTATGAACAGGATGCTCTGTGTAAAACATGCTAAGAGATTATGAAACAGATTTTGCTATTAGTAGCTTATCACTCACTGAAGTGTATCTGAGGCAAAGAGAATGATCAAGAAAGGTAATCAAATTTCTCTAAAGAGAGTGGGCAGTGGGCCGTGCTAGCCTTCCCCATCCCACACACCAGTCTCACACTCTGCTGGAGGAAAGGTTTGCCACTTTGTCAGTCCCAGTCAAGTGAAGAGATTATCTCATATAGTCACTCATAGAGCTTGACTTTTGTGTTTGGAAATACACAGGGACTGGCACCTGACTTAAGCTTGAGAAGGTCTACGTATGAGAGGCACAATTGGGAGCTGTCCATGGTGGTGAGAAGGTCTTGCTGGTACTGGCTTGACTAACAAGCTGATCAGGAGTAGGTAAGCCATACATATAATCATATGACAGGGTTTGGATTTGGCCTGTCATGGCAGTGTTGCTTTCTAGGGCTCCCCAGGTCATCTATCCTAGCAGTCCCTCTTGAAAGGGACACTGACTACCAGAAGACTGATGCTAAGGAGGGAGTCCCACAAGACAGGTGTAAGAGGTACAGCCCTCATATAGAAAATTCATGAAGGGCGCCTGGGTGGCTCAGATGGTTAAGCGTCTGCCTTCGGCTCAGGTCATGATCTCAGGGTCCTGGGATCGAGTCCCGCATCGGGTTCCCTGCTCAGTGCAGAGCCTGCTTCTCCCTCTCCCTCTGCCGCTCCCTCTGCTTGTGCTCTTCTGTCTATCTCTCTGTCAAATAAATAAATAAAATCTTTAAAAAAAAAAAAAGAAAATTCATGAAAAAACACCTAGGGCAGAGATACCTTAAAAGACAACAGAAAGTGACTTAGGTATACGGTCCAGAAGCATGATCTCAGCCATGCCTGAAGGGCACACTTAGCAGAGTTACAATCACACCAGTAATGTAGGACTTTGTCCTTTTACTTTAATCTGCCTATCATCTACCTGAGTCAGACCCTATTAGGCTGGGGAGGTGCAAGCTCTCTCATAATTTTTTAAGAATTTCCAGTGATATATTTGAAATTGTTTTGGGGGGCGCCTGGATGGTTCAGTCAGTTAAGCGTCTGCCTTCAGCTCAGGTCTTGATCTCAGGGTCCTGGGATTGAGCCCTGCATCTGGCTCCCTGCTCAGCAGGGAGTCTTTTTCTCCCTCTCCCTCTGCCCCTTCTCCCTGCTCGTGCTCTCTCTCTCTCAAATAAATAAATAAAATCTTAAAAAACAAAAGGAAATAGTTTTTTATTAGAAAAGGAGTTTCAAAAAAAAAAGAAAAGGAGTTTCAGGGGTGCCTGGGTGACTCAGTCATCAAGCATCTGCCTTCGGCTCAGGTCATGGTCCCGGGGTCCTGGGATCAAGCCCCACATCAGGCTCCCTACTCCTTGGGAAACCTGCTTCTCCCTCTCCCACTCCCCCTGCTTGTGTTCCCTCTCTCACCGTCTCTCTCTCTCTCTGTCAAATAAATAAAATCTTTTTTTTTTTTAATTTATTTATTTGACAGAGAGAGAGACAGCAAGAGAGGGAACACAAGCAGGGGGAGTGGAGAGGGAGAAGCAGGCTTCCCGCTGAGCAGGAGCCTGATGCAGGGCTCGATCCCAGGACCCTGAGATCATGACCTGAGCCGAAGGCAGAAGCTTAACAACTGAGCCACCCAGGCGCCCCTAAATAAATAAAATCTTTAAAAAAAAAAAAAAGAAAAGAAACGGAGTTTCACCCCATGGCTGACCAGTCTATTATTTGAAGAACATGTTAAATCCTAGACAGAAAACTCTTTTGACAATCTTAAGCCACTGATTTAAATGGTAGTTCCTTAAAAGTCCAAAGTTTGAGGTCCAAAATCTTTGGGAACACAACTGGATGACATATTCAGCACTGTTTCCCTCTCCAGTCCTGTCCATATGCTTGTGATCTTCCAACAGCCATCTATGCTACGTGGTAAGATTAATGAATCAACTAACTTCACGTATTTAACCTTTGTTAATTAAGCTGAAACTTAATTGTGTACTGACAAACCTGTAAAAGCCAATAGAAATTCTGGATTTTCAGGGGTTACTTCATGGGGGGAAAAAGTAATGAATCATCACCATCTCTACCTCAACTAGCCAATGGCAGCGGCTTCTTCTTTTTCCTAGCTAGGCAGTTATTTTTTTCAAATTATATTTTCTTTTCTTTTCTTTTTTTTTAACTAATTCTTTTTTTAAAAAAAGATTATATTTGTTTATTTGTCAGAGAGAAAGAGAGAACACAAGCAGGGGGAGCAGCAGGCAGAGGGAGAAGCAGGATCCCCACTGAGCAAGGATCCCCACGCGGGACTTGATTCCAGGACCCTGGGACCATGACCTGAGCTGAAGGCAGATGCTTAATCAACTGAGCCACCCAGGCACCCCTCTTTATTATGCATTTAATTTAAAATATCTATTATTATCTTCTAGGGAAACTTTGGGGACTATCTTAGCCCTCTCAGGTACAGACACTGAAGAAACCCAGTTCTACTTAATGGTTTGCCATATTGGAGAACTTACTTAGAAAGTGGGACATGGGGTTGTCTTTACTCTCAGATCTCTTAAAAAGGGGTATTCTCTCACATTACCAAGTCTTGGACTTTGTTTAAGGCAGAGTCTAGATGCAGGGTCTCCTTCATTCACATTATACTCTTGATGTGGTTCAGGAGATGCTACTCCAAAATATGGCACTTTGGTATATTGACTATTCTAAGCTGAAGGAGTTTGAGAAAACAGCAGGAGCAGGAATGTCACTCTGACTTCCCCCACTCCCTTTGTTCCCAGAAATAGGCCATAAAACCCTCATGTGAGGGTGCCCTCCCTATACCCAGAGGAAAAGAAAACATCCTTATCTCTGAAGACAAAGAGACGCCAAGAAGAATCCTAACAAACAGGCCTGGCTGGGTTTCTCCTAGTTTACTACAATTATCACATACTCTGTGACATATCGTATTTCTTCTCAACCGTCTGCTCTTCATCACACCTAGCATAAAAATACTCAGGTTTAACCGTTTCTTTGGGTCTTCATTTTCTTACGAAGTCTCCAGGGTCATGTCAAACTTATATTAAATAAATTTGTATCCTTTTTTTCCCCCATTAATCTGTCTTTGTTACTTTAATTTTCAGACCCAGCCAGGGACCCTAAACGAGTTAAGGAAAACTTTTTCCTCCCCTATACTCTATAACTTAGATCACAAACTCCTTCCGATATGTGAAAGGATCTTTGATCTACACGTAGTAAAGAAGGAGAGGGGAGCAAAGCTAGTTCTGTTTAATTTTTTTTCTTGAAAATCTTTTGTATCTTAAACCAGACTGCACATTGTGGACTTGAACCCAAGAACTTGGGCACTTTTGTCGTCTCATTTTGCCATGCCTGAGTAGAAGCAAATGAATTGGTGCTGAAGGAATCCACAGGAGAAGGGACCCATCTGTTAATTCTTTGCAGAATTATCCTACCTCAGTGGAGTTAAGGATTATCGTCCTATTTTCCTACCTCAGTGGAGTGAAGGATGGCATTCTTTGGTTTCTAGCTTGATGAGTGATGATTCCAACAGCAGAAACAGAACATTTTAGAGAGAAATAGGTGGGTGTGTGAGTTAGTTTCAGACGTTATTAGTTTGCAGATTCAAATGAAGACATATCCACCCTCCCCCAGTTGAAGATACGACTTTAAAGACCCCAGGAAAGGTCAGAGTTAGTGAACTTGGGAGCCATCAGCATGGTGCTGAAATGATTAATTTGGGATGAGACGCATCCAGAGATTGCTTAAAACGGCAAATGGATTTTCAGAAGTTACTTCAGAGTGGAAAAAAGTGATGAATCACCACCGTCTCTGCCTCAACTAGCCAATGACGTCCTTTTTTATTTTTTCCTATCTAGGCAGTTGTTTTCTTCAAATTATATTTTCAAGGCCAAAATTTGTCCCTCCAACCCCCTATGAAAACCTGATTGTTCAGAAGATGAATATTTTGGGAACAACAAAATTAAAGGGGAAAAATCAATCAGCTGTATGATGATAACCACTGACAATCTTTTTTTTTTTTTAATTTATTTAAGTAATCTCTACAGCCAACGTGGGCCTCGAGCTCACAATCCCAAGATGCTCTTCTTACTGAGGCAGCCAGGTGCCCCTCTGACAGTCTTAATGTAAACATTTTCTGTGGCATTGGGGGAAAATGGACAAGGAAATATGGATAACCCTTGTCAGAAGTTTGAATGGGAAAAGGAGAGACATGGGTGAAGCTATCGTTAGACCAAGTTTAAAGGACAGAGGAAAAGGCAGAAAATGTCTCTGGATCAGGCAAAAGGGTAAGAGTTAAGTGTTCAGGTGAGTGGTTGGCTTGAACAGCAGGAAGAAAAGGAGGAGTCCCCCAGCCTTTATTCTTAGATTCCAGAAGTGACAGTGACAGATACCAGGTAACTTTGTGAGATGCTGGCGGGGGAGGGTTGGAAGAGCAGGAAGGAGACTGAAGAAAGTCACATTTAATGGCCTTAGTTTTTGTCAGTGAGTTAGGAGAGAGGATATCTGCCTATAGAATGGGGGGCAGGGTTCCACGGGTGATATGAAGATTAATAAATAACAACAATATGAACTGTTTAGTGAATGCTTTCTATTTAATAACATGCTATTAAGATACGAATATTAAATAATTTATTTAACACTTAAAACAACCCTATGAGATAGAAACTACTATAATCCTCACTTTATGAATGAGGAAGTTGCCAGTTAGAGCAGGTCAGTAGCTGGTCTTAAGTCACAGTTTAGTAAGTGGTGGGGCCTGGAGAGAAAGAAGGACTATCTGACTCCAAATCGCAAAAGTCAGGATGCCATCCAGGAAAGCTAAAGGGATCATCCCTAGGGGATCTGAGAATAATGACGTGAGGTATTTCTGTTCTGATCTACCTAGCTGCTTGAAATAATAACCATCTGTAGTTAAAACACGAACAGAAGGCTTGAGTTTCCAGAGTGAAAAAGAACAACAGTGCAGGTAAGTGATAAAAAGAGACATGTCAGAACCTTTCCAGCCAAAGTGCAGATCAGCAAATCCTCTGAAATCTCGGGAGGGCACGTTTATCCAAAGGACACATCTGCTTAACAACAGCCTGGTTAGAAGGTGGAATGGTGCAGAGGTTTTGAATAGAGGTTCTAGTATATTTTCCTTCTTACAAATGCTCCTTGTAGCTATTTTTTTTTTTTTTTTTTAAGATTTTATTTATTTATTTGACAGACACAGCGAGAGAGGGAACACAAGCAGGGGGAGTGGGAGAGGGAGAAGCAGGCTTCCCGCCGAGCAGGGAGCCCGATGCGGGGCTCGATCCCAGGACCCCGGGATCATGACCCGAGCCGAAGGCAGACGCTTAACGACTGAGCCACCCAGGCGCCCCCCCTTGTAGCTATTCTACTGGAGAAGAACAGACATACGAAATGAGCAAAACCCCTTTGGCAACATTCCCTAGCCCCTCCACGCCCACCCTCCACCTCTACCCAGCCAGTGGTTCTCAAACTTTTGCAGGCGTAATAATCCCCAGGAGGCCTTGCTAAAACAGAGGCTCCTGGGATTCACCCCCAGAGTTCCTGATTCTGTAGCTCAAAGGTGAAGCTCAAAAATGTGCATGTTTGACAAGCTCCCTGGTGATGCCAAGCTGCTCATCCGGGGAGCACACTTTGAGAATCACCACACTGGCTTGCTTCACATCACATGCTTATCCAGAGTATTATGAAGGGTAGACCCTCGGGTTAGATTGGAAGTCTTAGCACACAAGCTAATGCCTGAAGGAGAGCGGACCCTCCCGCTCACCACAAGGGACTACCTATAGTTTGCTTGACAAAGAGCAAAAAATTATAACTTTTGGAGTAATAGCAGCTAAAACATAATAGGGATTACACAGACAGCAGAGAATTGAGCTCATTTAAATTTTAACCAACTGAAAGCAGCAGGTTTCTACTACAGTATTCTCTTGCATCAGGGCAATAATGTCTGTAAGAATCATAAAGAGTTGCTGTTTAGGTATTCTCTACAAAACAAGTTTTAGGAAAACTCGGTGCTTTACGCAATAAGACAATCAGAGTAAAACACTTCAGCGGTCTGCCCCCGATGCTTCTGATGGAAATTTTTTTCAAGCATTCTGTCAGCAACTCCAATTCTGGTAAAAGTATTGTTGTTTTTTTAAAAAATTCAAGTAACAGTGATAATATATTTTATCTGGACTTGAAAAAATGTCCTCGTATTTTAGATGCTGGCAGTTTTAAAATATGAAGTATAAATTCCTAGAGATCCATTCGTAAAGAGGCACTCACAGTATCTTTATATCAGACTTTTAAAATATTTTTAAGAGGGATAATAGTATTATTTATTTTCAAAGTATGATAAAAACAGTAATAGGTTAAGACCTGAGACATACTTTTCACCTCTTTTCAGTAAAGTTAAACTTGGTTTGTGTATGAATCAGGTAGGGATGCTGTAACAAAGTATCACAAACTGGGTGTAGACAACATTTATGACTCATAGCTCTGGAGGCTAGGAGAATAAAATCAAGGAGTTGGAAAGGCTGGCTTTTTCTGAGGGCCCTGAGGGAAGGATCTATAATATTGTTTTTTAATGGAGATGTAAACTTTGCTATAGAGGATAATCTAATATCTGAGATTAATTTAAAAAAAAAAAGGAAGGGGGAGTGGATGGGGCAAAATGTTGTCAACCTGTTCCTTGAGAAAAATCCTCTGTTGTTAGGTAGAGGGCACTGGCCTATCATCTGAATGCCAAATACACTGCTCTTTTCAAATCCCCAGGGACAAATACAATGTTCTTTTCCACCTTGGGACCCACCTGCTAGAGAAGCTTCTAATTTCTGTTTCTGTCTCGGGTACAAATGGATTGTCCAGTCTGGACTCTAGCCCTACAGATGTGCCTGGGGCAGCCTCATTTCTAACTGCATGCCTCCCTTGAAAGCTCTAAGAAGTACGTGATGATATAAACATTACATCGTATATTTACGGATAGTAAGACTGGGGAGAAACACAAAAAAATGTTCAGGCTGGTTCTCTCTGAGTAATTCAATTGCAGGTGATTTTTCTTTTTTCTTTTTACCTTATGTGTTATTTAATTCTCCGTGATGAAAATGTAATACTTTCAAAGTTAAGAGAAAATACTGTTGTTTTTTTTTTAATTTTAAGGCTATGGCTTATTGATTGATATTAGTGCTACCACTTCTGATAAATATGTACTGCAGTTTGGAAGGACCGTTTGGACAAAATATAAACACTGGAACATCCTTGGCATATCTCAGTGCAGTAAAAAAGCCCATATCACTGTCACTTGATTGTTAAGTCATCCCACCCCCCCCACACACACACTCATGCACACGACCGTGTCCATGTACCGTGTCCGTCTACCGTACCATATACCACGGTGTGATTGCTCTGAACCCATAACCATCCAGATTTAAGTACCAAAAATAGCCTGAGAAATATCAAAACAACAGCAAACAAGCAAACAAACAGCAAACTATTGACCACAAATAACATTTATACAATTCAAGGGGCTTCCATTAAACAGCAGCCAAATGGGGCAGGTACTTTGGAGTAGTTGCTGAGTTTCTTTCTGCATCCGGAGCGAGCTGTCATGGAGCCAACCCCCATCCCCAGCAGCAGATGGGGCAACTGAGGCCGGAAGAGCTGCCAGAAGAGAAAGCAAAACTGCCTCCACCCAGGCCAGTTAGAGATTTTCCAGGACAGATTAAAACTACGGAGAAATCTGACCTGATGGGACTTCTCACTCTGTGTACTTCCTCTGTACACATGAACTAGAAGTCTATCAGAAAACGGGGCCCAGGGGCGCCTGGCCGGCAATGTCAGAAGAGCATGCAACTCTTGATCTTGGGGTTGTAAGTTCAAGCCCCCACATTGATTGTAGGGATTACTTAAAAATAAAATCTTAAAAAAAAAAAAAGTGGGGCCCAGAGAGGAAGGAAGCAAGGAAGTCTACTGTTTCCTAACCCGCGTGACTGCAGGCTGCTTTTTATCCACTCACCAAAAAAATAGAAACTTTTTTTTAAGATTTTATTTTTAAGTAATCTCTACACCCAGTATGGGGCTTGAACCCACAACCCCGAGATCAGAGATCAAGAGTCACACGCTCTACAGTCTGAGTCAGCGAGGCGCCCCTCTCTTTTTTCTTAGTCTAGCTAAAGTTCTGTCAATCTTATTTATCTTTTTTTTTTAATAGCTCTTAATTTTGTTAATCATTTTTGTTTTTCTGCTCTCTATTTCATTTATTTCTGCTCTGGTTTTTGTGATTTTCATAGCCTTTTTATTTAAGTAAATCCGATGGGCTTATGATATTGAGTTCTAAATTGGAGAAAAAGGAATCAGATAAAAAGCTTGTGATGGATCATATTATGATCACTGTTGTACAGATGTGGAAACTGTGTTGCTGAGGTCACAGCCAGTGGAAGAGCCGAACCTTGATCTAACCATTACACTGTACTGCCACCTCCTGGTCCAGTCTTCAGAAATAGTCTTTGGAAGTTAGGACTCTGTCTTTTCTAGCCAAAGCATGTGCCTTATAAGATATCAGCGTTCCAGAAGAAGTCTATTTTTTCCTGGAGTTATCATGACTTCAGTCATCTTTTTGTATAAAGAGATTACACCAATAGTCAAACACCTAGGGAAAGAAAAAACTTCACTCCAGTGGCTCAAACTTGACTACATACTGGTGTCACTGGAAGAAGCTTTAAAAATACAGAGCCCTGGACTCCATCCTCAGAGATTTTGATTTAATAGGTTTGGGGTACGTCTTAGACATTGGGATTCTTAGAGCATTTCCGTGATTCCAGCGTTGAGAGCCACTGGCCTAGTTTGGTGCTTTTCAAACTTTTATGTAGCACCTAGGGATCTTGTTAAGATGCAGATGCCGATTCAGCAGGTGTTGGGTAGGACCCAAGAATCTGCATTTCTCACGAGCTCCCATGTGCTGCTATTGCAGCTAGTTCACCTTTTTAGTGTAATGGAGTCTATGCAAGGTGACAAAATTATTTTCCCGTAACCTAACTAGAGGGGATGGGCAGGAAGCAAGTTGTGTGAAAAGCTCAACTGAAACAAACAAAAGGGGTAGGGGAACTCCTGAGGGAAACAGACTATCAGAGAGGACAAAAGTATAGGGGATTAGGAGGTAATTGGCTGCCATTAGGGGAATGAAGTTCTGGGAATTTCAAAAGCTGAGAAAGGGCCCCTGTTAAAGACTCTGTATCAGTCCTCACCATCCCTCCTGGAGGTGCAGGCCAGGAAAGCACCAAGAATTCAAGCTACCATTCTGAAATGGGGGTGGGGGGGATTTTCTATTAGAGAACATTTGGTAATGTGGGGCAGGGGAGTCTCTCTGGGTGGTCAGGTTCACTGTCCTAAGAAATCACTGAGTAGGGCCCCTGGGTGGCTCAGCTGGTTAAGTGTCTGCCTTTGACTCAGGTCATGATCCCAGGGTCCTGGGATCGAGTCCCGCATCAGGCTTCTTGCTCAGTGGGGAGTCTGCTTCTCCCTCTCCTTCTACCCTTACCCCTTGCTCGTGCTCTCTCTCTTTCTCTAAGATAAATAAATAAATCTTAAAAAAAAAAAAAGAAATCACTGAGTGGGAGAGGGACACAGCAGAAACTGAGAAGAGGAATGAACATGTGTGTGAAGGGGGTATTGGGCCTCTGAACAACACACGTGGAGGACTTTGCTGGGAACTTGCTGATTTTTCAATGCAGTCTGCCTGCTAGTCCAAGCGCAGTTCAGCCTTGGGGAACCTGCGGTGAAAAGAGGAACTAAAAAAGGAAAAAGAGAGCTTTTATGTAAGTCCATCATGCTGACACTAAAAAGTGAAGGAAAGTCCCAGGAAAAACCTAGTGGTTGATGGTGCCACTTTTGCAAATGTCTAAATTTAGCAAGAAGACAAGAGTGCATTACAGGTCATTACTGACGAATTCACTCATCGAGTCCTAACGGAAGGCCTGTTACGTGCTCAGGGTTTTTCTAGGTCTTTGGCATACATGAATGAACAAAGTAGACTGGGAACAGAACTGGTAGAGCTTACATTGTAGTGAGAAAAGGGAGGTGTTTGTAAGACTAGAAGATTTTCTCCAGGAAATGAGAAGCATAGGAGCACAGTTAACCTTTAGAAATTGGTGAGAAATTTCGAAGTAATTTTTAAACTAATAGGTGGGATTTTTCCCTAGAAAAGTGTCAGCATTTTGAATATGAAGCCATGAAAACTTTTCTCTCTCTTCTCTGTTTTTCCTGCTTATTTCTTGTGTATAGCCATCACAAGTCTTCATTGTGATCGTGCGTGAGTAACAGAGGTAGATTTGTTTTAAGACTTGAGCCTTGGGAAGAATTTTGTTTGGGAAGTGCTATTTTCAAGAAATTGGTGTTTTCGGGGCGCCTGGGTGGCTCAGTCTGTTAAGTGTCTGCTTTTGGCTCAGGTCATGATCTCAGGGTCTTGTGATTGAGCCCCTCATCGGGCTCCCTGCTCAGTAGGGAGTCTGCTTCTCCATCTCCCTGTGCTGCTCCCCCTTCTTGTGCTCTCTTGCGCCCTCTCTCTGTCAAATAAATAAATAAAATCTTAAAAAAAAAAAAGAAATTGGTGTTTTGATTTTAGATGCTCTAGTGCTGAAATACTTCTGAAAAATTTCCTTCTTCCCTCCTCCCTTTCTTTCGTTTGTTCCTTTTTTTAATAATCTCTACATGCAACATGGGGCCCGAACTCACGTCCAGAGATCAAGAGTTGCATGCTCTACCAACTGAGCCAGTCAGGCGCCCCTCCTTTGTTCTAATGTAGCCATTAGGGTTGGGTTGGGGTTGTGATAGTCTATGGAATTAATAAGGAAATGCAACATATGAAAATTTACTTCACTGTACACTGAATTTAGGCAACTTGCAACAATGTTGGGTTATTGCTGGAAGTATTTAAACATGCTCAAAATTCTCCTATCTGAAAAGAGCAATTCTCTCTTAAACATACATCTCACTCTAAGCACCTACCATCTTATCCTTGTAACCTGCAAAGTTCTTCAAAGAGCGGGTTACATTTAGTCCCCCTTTTTCATCCTCCATCACATGTTCTCAATCAATATTTGTTCAATGAATATAAGTGAAGAGTAAAATAACAATAAAATTTAAACAATAAGCAGTAAAATTTAACAATAGTTAAAACATCTCTAGAAAGACAAATGTCAGTTCAATTAGAATATCAAGGCCAGGTTGAGAAACAGGTACAGATATTATTAGAATTAGGAGATACCATTCAAGTTAGAAAGGTGACTTAGAGATTTGGGTTAAAAGTCAAGAAATTTCTGGGGCGCCTGGCTGGCTCAGTCAGTAGAGCATGTGACTCTTGATCATGAGTTCAAGCCCCATGTTGGGTGTGGAGCCTACTTTAAAAATAATAATAGTGGTGCCTGGGTGGCTCAGTTGGTTGAACGTCTGCCTTCGGCTCAGGTCATGATCTCTCAGGGTCCTGGGATCGAGCCCCGCATTGGGCTCCCAGCTCAGCAGGGAGTCTGCTTCTCCCTCTCTGTCCTTCTGCCTCTCCCTCTGCCTCTCCCCACTGCTTGTGTATTCTCTCTCTCTCTCAAACAAATAAATTACTAAATTACTAAAAGAAATAACTGCCTGAGGGTTGACATGACCAGGTAGGTTGTGGTTGCAGAGTGGGGTGTGTTCAGTTATGGAATTATTTTGGGTAGAGACCAGATCTAGCTCAGACAAGAGCTCTAAAAAAAAGGAGTAACATATTTCTGGCTAATAAAATAATAAGTGGGTACTAAAGGAAATGGGGTTTGGAATTGGGAGAACAAAAGGAAAAGAAAATTATATAATCACCTTTACCCTACCAGTCAGATAAAAAATAATAATTTAGAAGTTACTTTCTTTTCATTATTTTTAATATATATACACTTGCTTGTATGACATATAAAGAAAGTTGTGAAAGCCGTATACATGCTGATTTATAAACTGCTTTTGGGAAATTTTTAATTCATTTTTTGGGAATACTAGTGCTTGCTTCTTTACCTTCTTAAACCCTCTGGCAATTTCCTCTGACTTTTTTTTCACATATTACATCAATTATATTTCCCTCTATTAAACATTTTTAAAAACATGAGTTTTTTTTAAGATTTTATTTATTTTTTTTTGACAGAGAGACACAGCGAGAGAGGGAACACAAGCAGGGGGAGTGGGAGAGGGAGAACAGGCTTCCCGCGGAGTGGGGAGCCCGATGCGGGGCTCGATCCCAGGACCCTGGGATCATGACCTGAGCCACCCAGACACCCCTAAAATATATGAGTTTTAATGGACGTATAATAATTTATTCTATGGATCTCCAGCATCATCCATTAGTTCCTTATGATGACATTTGTGTTATCCACAATGTTTTTTTTTTTTTTTAATTTTTATTTATTTGACAGAGAGAGACAGCGAGAGAGGGAACACAAGCAGGGGGAGTGGGAGAGGGAGAAGCAGGCTTCCCGCCGAGCAGGGAGCCCGATGCGGGGCTCAATCCCAGGACCCTGGGATCATGACCCGAGCTGAAGGCAGACACTTAACGACTGAGCCACCCAGGCGCCCCTCACAATGTTTTGTTTTTATAAGTAATATAATTACCTATCACATACATTGCTATCTATATTATGTGAATTTATAATTCATTTTTTATAAAGATTTTATTTTTTTAAAGATTTTATTTATTTATTTGAGAAAAAGAGCAAGAGCGGTGGGGTGGGGGGGCAGAAGGAGAGGGAGAAATAGACTCCCTGCTGAGCATGGAGCCAGAAGCCGAAGCAGAAGCTAAGCCGGGTTCAATGCGAGGCTCAACTCAGGGCTCAATTGGGGTTCATTGTGGGGCTCGATCCCAGGACCCTGAGATCGTGACCTGAGCCGAAGTCAGCCGCTCAACCGACTGAGCCACCCAGGGGCCCCGGTACTAGAACATTTTCTGCAGTGTTTTTGTTGTCTAGATTCTCATTCCTGGTAGTTTGGGCAGTGTGAATTATAATGAACACTAGCCCAAGCAGTGAGGATCTTGCATTTCATTTATACGAAGGTCTTGACTGGTCCTGGTAGGTTGGCACTGGGGACACAATCGTGTGGGCTCTACAGGAAGGAGGGCTTGTTCTGTGAAAGTTAAGAATGGCGGATAAGAGTTGACAGCATGAGATACCATCACTGGTTACTCATACTGTAATTTGATGAAACTCATGGGGCAGGAGCACGCCATTTCATGTCTATAATTTTTAAATAAATCTTAATCCAGTTTTCATTTTTGGTGTGGCTCTCAAAATCATGAGTACAAAAGTTAAGCCTTAGGGCCTTAATAACATTAGTGTTTATTAAGAGATTTTAGCTATGATGTTCTTTAAAGTCCTTTTGTTGTTCTCAAATGTGTCTTTACACCAAATATAAAAACAATAGTGCAAAAATTATTGTACCCTACAATTTACTGAGTTTATTACTCTGAGACATTTTCTTCGGCTTTAAGTATGAAAATAAGCAATCTCCAATGAGAAATTATTAAGCTTTTTTTTTTTAAAAAAAGGCAATAACTAGATCTTCTGCAAGAACAGACTTAAAAAAAAAAATTTTTTTTTAAACTAAGCTCCATGCCCAATGTGGGGTTGAACTCACGGCCTGAGATTAAGAGTCATCATGATCTCAGGGTCCTGGGATTGAGCCCTGCATTGGGCTCCCTGCTCACTGGGGAGCCTGCTTCTCCCTCTTCCTCTGCCCCTCCCCCTGGCTCATGCTCTCTCTCTCTCTCTATCATTCTCTCTCAAATAAATAAATTAAATCTTTAAAAAAAAAAATGTGGGAAAGGACCCACGAGGTTGACCTCATTGCTGTTAACTACCATACCAAGTTTCCTAGAGTGTCCCTTCCTAGAGTGTGACTTTAACACTAAGGCATCCCAAATTGTGTAAGATTTTGGGCAAACCTGACTTATCGACCTTACTTTACTCATATACACAAAGGACATGTATGAAATGGGGAGCAATAATCGAGGGCCACCAAAGTATTGTATAATTTTCACTACAATTATCTCATTGCAAAAGTCAGGAGTTTTTGTCCATTTTTTTTTCTGAGTCCAGGTTTGATCTAATATATTTTCTACATCCTGAGGAAAGACATTGGGAAAAAGGTTTTTCTTCTAATGAGAAAACAGACTCAGTTGGAAGAGAGGCATTAAAGAGTAAAACATTGCTGTTTTGGCTACAGATAAGCCAATGTCTTTCCTTTCAGACCACATCATGAATTCCCTTTTTAAAAAATTGTAATCTAAATATTTTGGAATTAAGTTTTTATGACACAGACCCCGATGAAACTTTTCGGTATGCATGGTATCATTTATCGTAAAGAGAAGAGCCAGGGGCTTCCTGGGTGGCTTAGTCATTTAAGTGTCTGAATCTTGATTTAAGCTCAGCTCAGGATCTCTGGGTCCTGGGATCAAGGCCTGCATCAGGCTCCTTGCTCTGCTTGTCTCCCTCTCCTTCTGCCCCTCCCCCTGCTCTCTCTCAAATAATAAGTCTTTAAAAAATGAGAGACAATTTTATCTCTTCCCAACTGATACCAGAAAAATACAAAAGAAATAGATCTCACAATGTCTTAGAATTGTATACCAGTAATAAACAATAGCAAAAATGAAAGAGTAAAACAATAACAACCTTTTGAGATTTTGCCTATATCTCTCATTTAGCTCTATTTTCATAGGCATTACTATCAATATATATCTTTTTTTTTTAAGATTTTATTTATTTGCTAGAGAGAGAGACAGCAAGAGAGGGAAGACAGGTGGGGGGTGAGTAGGAGAGGGAGAAGCAGGCTCCTCGCTGAGCAGGGAACCCAATGTGGGGCTCCATCCCAGGACCCTGGGATCATGACCCGAGCTGAACACAGACGCTTAATGACTGAGCCACCCAGGCGCCCCATCCCTATCCCTACTTTAAAAAGCCAATTAAGGACATCAAAAACTGTAACCAAATTAATTATCAAAAAATAATCAAATACTTTTAAGCTTACACTAAGTTTTAAATCGAGCAATTTTTGTAGGTCCACATTTTATAACATGTTCTAGGGTCCTCAAGAACCAATTCATAAAAGAAATTCATATATTTCATTTGCCTTATAATATTTATGTTATATTTTGATCTCACCCAACACCTTTAAAAATAACCTTCAGATATTTTTGGCCCACCTCCAGAGGTTTTTCTTAACACGTAGAATAAGGCAAGAGTCACCAACTATACTCAAATAAATAATAGTAATGATAAAATAATAAAAAATAAGTCAAGGATCTATTAAGTTATAGCTATGAAAGACTTTGCTCTTTTAAATTATATTCTTTGATACCTGCTTGATCAACAAGGCAAGAAACACAAATTCCATTTTGGGGAGTTATCTGGTGAATAAAGGGTTATAAGATGAGCAGAAGTATAAGCTATGGTTCTACCAAAATTCTAAAAATTTAGTTTCCTCTGTCATCCGATTCACATCAGAAATTATTTTTTCCCTGCCCGGGGTTTTTCAGTATAGGACAACCTAATGTGATTCCCAGGAATTTAACTGATGCGTAGTAATTTGTTAGAGGCAGTTAATACTAGGTGTTCTCATTTTACATGTGTAATTAGCACCTTTTTTGAAGAAAAACCACCGTTACCTGAGAATGCAGTGTGGTTATACCCTTAGATTTTCTTTTTTTTTTTTTTTAAAGGTTTTATTTATTTATTTGACAGAGAGAGACACAACGAGAGAGGGAACACAAGCAGGGGGAGTGGGAGAGGGAGAAGCAGGCTTCCGGCGGAGCAGGGAGCCCGATGGGGGGCTCGATCCCAGGAACCTGGGATCATGACCTGAGCAGAAGGCAGACTCTGCTTAACGACTAAGCCATGCAGGCGCCCCACCCTTAGATTTTCTGATCGTCAGATTTGGGAAGGGCTGTTGACCTCCCCAGGTCAGGAGGCCAGGATACCTGGGCCGTGTCGCACTTTGTCTGCCTAGAGGCAGAGTTTAGCCACACCCCTGTGGGGCTCCCATTCTGGGTCCAGTTTTTCACAGATATCTCCGACTTTCTCCCCATCTCTCTAGTGGTCTTTTCAGATGTGACGGCTTCTGAGCTGTGCACTACAGAGATATGGGCACTTGCCATCTGACTGGGTTTGTGCACCTGACTTTGTCAGTTTCCAGGCACCTGCTCCTCAGTGACTGAGCCCCTGACACCTAGTTGATTTTGATAGTAGATTTCCTCCCTTTGTTTAACACTCTCTTTACTTTTACTTAAAAAAAGGGACTGGGGAGCTATCTCCCTGTCTTTCCCAGCTTTGAAGTCACAGAAGACATGACCAGAGCCTAGATCCCAAACTGACCTAATCCCACTACACCCCATCCTCAACTCCCCTTCCCCCACCATGATTTGAAACCTTGGCAAAATCTAAATGTAAGACCATATTCTTTCAATCACATCTATGAAGGCTAACCTTACTTAAACCATGTTTAAAGTAAAAGAGCTGCTGGGGCGCCTGGGTGGCTCAGTCGGTCGAGCATGACTCTTGGTTTTGGCTCAGGTCGTGATCTCAGGTTGTGGGACTGAGCCTCATGTCAGACTCCAGGCTCAGCGGGAAGTTGGCTTTTTTTCTCCCTCTACCCCTCCCCTCCATCACTCACTCTCTCTCTCTCAAATAAATAAATAAATCTTTAAAGTAAAAGAGCTACTTATTAAGCACATTATTTATATATTTCAATGCTATTTTTACTTATTGCCTTAGATATAGTTAGGATTTAGAATATATTTTTATTTAGTATAAAAATGTTAAAAACTTATGACTTTTTAAAGACATAACATTTGATCAAAAAAAGTCTATATTTTTTGCTTATACACAAAAGTATACAGTTTTGTTTATTTTATCTGACCAGGTAAAGCATGTAAAAGCTGACTACTTAATGGCTTATATTCTTTTTAGTGCAAAACTTCTCAGACATATTGCATTTGTGCACCTGTCAAAGTTTATTTACTCCTTTACGAGGAATCTCACAAGGCGATAACGGGCTGTGCCCATTCACAGTGACTTGGGAAATAAGGTTTATACACGTGAAGTAAGCTTCTCTACTATGTACAGATTATTATTGACTGCTGCTGTTTTTTTAAATTTTATTTTATTATGTTATGTTAATCACCATACATTACATCATTAGTTTTTATAGTCATAAAAATGTCATGTTTTTATTACTCGACGTGAGTTAAATTTAGGACACAAGTTGGAGCTATCTTCCCAGAAATGCCATTAACAGAAATAATAAGTAATGTATCTGTGACGCGAACTGTAAGAAAATTAATCTGTGGATTTTTGTCAGTTCCAAGCAGCGAGGCTTGATCCCCTGCCCAGAAACGCACCAACATTGTCAAGGAGAATTCTGTTCGCAGAGGTGCAGGATCGTCCTTTTTTCTCAAACAATTATTTAAACTCTCCACATTCCGTATAAAATGCAGAACCACCCTTTGCCCATTTCTCAGTTGAAAGATTAGCATTTTCTTTCTCAATTCCAATTGTTCAGAAACTCTCTAAGAGTTTAATTTTTTCCCCATTGTCAGAACTGCTTCTTTTCCTATGTTCAGCTTTGAGAACGCAGCTCTTCCTAACAAAAAGTTGTTAGTAGAAAGAACCTTGGAAATGGAAGAAAATATCTTCTTCCCCTGAAACTTCAAGCAAAGGCGCTTCAGTTCTACAGCATAAAACTGTCCTTGCATGAAATATCTATGCTCCTTTCTAAGGCCAGTACCACCTGCTTTGTGCTTGATCTCATCCTCTCTGATGGCTCCCGGCTGTGACTCTGGACATTCTTGCTGCTGTCTGTTGCGTCATCACTATCTCCCTCAGTACTTGATCTTTCCCGTCAGCGTACAAACATACTACTAATGCAGAATTCTAGAGCCATCTGGGGATATCTGATGGTAGACCATTAAAACTCCTTAATCTATTTTTGAAGAATTTCTCAGTTGGCTCTAGAAAACAAAAGAATTGAAAGTCTTTTTTTTTTATGTTTTATTTATTTTAAATTTTATTATGTTATGTTAGTCACCATACAGTACATCATTGGTTTTTGATGTACTGATCCACGATCCATTGTATTCGTATAACACCCAGTGCTCCATGCAGTACGTGCCCTCCTTAATACCCATCACTGGGCTAACCAATCCCCCCTCCCCCCTCCCCTCTAAAACCCTGTTTGTTTCTCAGGTCCATAGTCTCTCATGGTTCATCTCTCCCTCCAATTGCCCCCCCCCCCCATTTTTCCCTTCCTTCTCCTAATGTCCTCCATGCTATTCCTTATGTTCCACAAATAAGTGAAGCCATATGATAATTGACTTTCTCTGCTTGACTTATTTCACTTAGCATAATCTCCTCCAGTCCCATCCATGTTGATGTAAAAGTTGGGTATTCATCTTTTCTGGTGGCTGAGTAATATTCCATTGTATATATGGACCACATCTTCTTTATCCATTCATCTGTTGAAGGGCATCTCAGCTCTTTCCACAGTTTGGCTATTGCGGACATTGCTGCTATGAACATTGGGGTGCATATGGCCCTTCTTTTCACTACATCTGTGTCTTTGGGGTAAATACCCAGGAGTGCAATTGCTGGGTCATAGGGTAGCTCTATTTTTAAATTTTTGAGGAACCTCCACACTGTTTTCCAAAGTGGCTGTACCAACTTGCATTCCCACCAACAGTGTAAGAGGGTTCCCCTTTCTCCACAACCTCTCCAACATTTGTGGTTTCTTTCCCTGTCCATTTTTGCCATTCTGACTGGTGTAAGGTGGTATCTCAATGTGGTTTTGATTTGGATTTCCCTGATGGCTAATGATGATGAACATTTTTTCATGTGTCTGTTAGCCATTTGTATGTCTTCTTCAGAGAAGTGTCTTTTCATATCTTCTGCCCACTTTTTGACTTATTTGTTTTTTGGGTGTTGAGTTTGAGAAGTTCTTTATAGATTTTGGATACCAGCCCTTTATCTGTAGTGTCATTTGCAAATATCTTCTCCCATTCTGTGGGCTGCCTCTTTGTTTTGTTGACTGTTTCCTTTGCTGTGCAGAAGCTTTTTAGCTTGATGAAGTCCCAAAAGTTCATTTTTGCTTTTGTTTCACTAGCTTTTGGAGATGTATCTTGAAAGAAGCTGCTGTGGCCGATGTCAAAGAGGTTACTGCCTATGTTCTCTTCTAGGATTTGGATGGATTCCTGTGTCACATTGAGGTCTTTCATCCACTTTGAGTTTATCTTTGTGAATGGTGTTAGAGAATGGTCGAGTTTCATTCTTCTGCATGTGGCTGTCCAATTTTTCCAGCACCATTTATTGAAGAAACTGTCTTTTTTCCATTGCATGTTTTTTCCTGCTTTGTCAAAGATTATTTGACCATAGAGTTGAGGGTCCATATCTGGGTTCTCTATTCTGTTCCATTGGTCTATATGTCTGTTTTTGTGCCAGTATCATGCTGTCTTGGTGATCACTGCTTTGTAATATAGCTTGAAATCGGGCAACGTGATGCCCCCAGCTTTGTTTTTCTTTTTCAACATTTCCTTGGCGATTCGGGGTCTTTTCTGATTCCATACAAATTTTAGCATTGTTTGTTCCAGCACTTTGAAAAATGTCATTGGAATTTTGATCAGGATGGCATTGAAGGTATAGATTGCTCTGGGTAGCATAGACATTTTAACAATGTTTATTCTTCCGATCCATGAGCATGGAATATTTTTCCATCTTTTTGTGTCTTCTTCAATTTCTTTCACAAGTGTTTTGTAGTTCCTAGAGTATAGATCCTTTACCTCTTTGGTTAGGTTTATTCCGAGGTATCTTATGGTTTTTGGTGGTATTGTAAATGGAATCATTTCTCTAATTTCTCTTTCTACAGTTGCGTTGTTAGTGCATAAGAAAGCAACTGATTTCTGTGCATTAATTTTGTATCCTGCTACATTACTGAATTGCTGGATGAGTTCTAGTAACTTGGAGGTGGAGTCTTTTGGGTTTTCCACATGAAGTATCATGTCGTCTGCAAAAAGAGAGAGTTTGACTTCTTCTTTGCCAATTTGAATACCTTTTATTTCTTTTTGTTGTCTGATTGCTGTTGCTAGGACTTCTAGTACTATGTTGAACAACAGTGGTGAGAGTGGGCATCCTTGATGTGTTCCTGATCTTAAGGGAAAGGCTCTCAGCTTTTCCCCATTGAGGATGATATTCGCTGTGGGTTTTTCATAGATGGATTTTATGAACTTGAGGAATGTTCCCTCTATCCCTATACTCTGGAGAGTTTTAATCAGGAAAGGATGTTGTATTTTGTCAAATGCTTTTTCTGCATCAATTGAGAGGACCATATGGTTCTTCTCCCTCCTCTTATTAATGTGTTCTATCACATTGATTGATTTGCGAATGTTGAACCACCCTTGCATCCCGGGGATAAATCCCACTTGGTTGTGGTGGATGATCCTTTTAATGTATTGTTGGATCCTATTAGCTAGGATTTTGTTGAGGATTTTGGAATTCATATTCTTCAGAGATATCAGTCTGAAATTCTCCTTTTTGATGGGGTCTTTGCCTGGTTTGGGGATTAAGGTAATGCTGGCCTCATAGAATGAGTTTGGAAGTTTTCCTTCTGTTTCAATTTTTTGAAACAGCTTCAGTAGAATAGGTATTATTTCTTCTTTGAATGTTTGGTAGAATTCCCCAGGGAACCCATCAGGCCCTGGACTCTTGTTTTTGGGGAGGTTTTTGATCACTGCTTCAATCTCGTTACTGGTTATTGGCCTATTCAGGTTGTCAATTTCTTCCTGTTTCAGTCTTGGCAGCTTATAGGTTTCCAGGAAGGCCTCCATTTCATGCAGATTGCTCAGTTTATTGGCATATAGTTGTTGATAATAATTTCTCATAATTGTTTCTATTTCCTTGGTGTTAGTCGTGATCTCTCCCCTTTCATTCATAATTTTATTAATTTGGGTCCTTTCTCTTTTCTTTTGGATAAGTCTGGCCAGTGGTTTATCAATCTTATTAATTCTTTCAAAGAACCAACTTCTAGTTTCGTTGATCTGATCTACTGTGTTTCTGGTTTCTAATTCATTGATTTCTGCTCTAATTTTAATTATTTCTCTTCTAATGCGTGGCTTAGGCATCGTTTGTTGCTTTTTCTCTAGTTCTTTAAGGTGTAGAGTTAGTTGGTGAATTCGGGATTTTTCTATTTTTTTGAGTGAGGGTTGGATGGCTATGTATTTCCCCCGTAGGACCGCCTTTGCAGTATCCCATAGGTTTTGGACTGATGCGTTTTTGTTCTCATTGATTTCCATGAATTGTTTAAGTTCTTCTTTGATTTCTTGGTTGACTCGAACGTTCTTGAGCAGAGTGGTCTTTAGCTTCCAAGTGTTTGAATTTCTGCCAAATTTTTTCTTGTGATTGAGTTCCAGTTTTAGAGCATTGTGGTCTGAGAATATGCAGGGAATAATCTCAATCTTTTGGTATCGGTGGAGACCTGATTTGTGACCCAGTATATGGTCTATTCTGGAGAAAGTTCCATGTGCGCTTGAGAAGAATGAGTATTCTGTTGTTTTAGGGTGGAATGTTCTGTAAATATCTATGAGGTCCATCTGGTCCAATGTATTATTCAAAGCTCTTGTTTCCTTGTTGATTTTCTGCTTAGATAATCTGTCCATTGCTGAGAGTGGAGTACTGAAGTCTCCTACAATTAACATATTGTTATCAATATGACTCTTTATTTTAGTTAACAGTTGGCTTATATAGATGGCTGCTCCCATGTTGGGGGCATAGATATTTACAATTGTTAGATCTTCTTGTTAGATAGACCCTTTAAGAATGATATAGTGTCCTTCTGTGTCTCTAACTACAGACTTTAGTTTAAACTCTAATTTGTCTGATATAAGAATTGCTACCCCAGCATTCTTTTGAGGTCCGCTGGCATGGAAGATGGATCTCCATCCCTTCATTTTCAGTCTGGATGTATCTTTAGGTTCAAAATGAGTCTCTTGTAGACAGCATATGGATGGGTCCTGTCTTTTTATCCAATCTGCAACCATGTGCCGTTTTATGGGAGCGTTTAGGCCATTCACATTGAGAGTGATTATTGAAAGATATGAATTAATTGTCATCATGTTGCCTGTGAAGACGTTGTTTTTATAGATTGTCCCTGTAAATTTCTGTTGTATATCACTCTTGGGGTCTTTCTCCTTTTATAGAACCCCCCCTTAATATTTCTTGCAGGGCCAGCTTAGTGGTCACATATTCTTTCAGTTTCTGCCGGTCCTGGAAGCTCTGCATCTCTCCATCCATTCTAAATGAAAGCCTTGCTGGATAAAGTATTCTTGGCTGCATGTTCTTCTCATTTAGTATGCTGAATATGTCTTGCCAGGCCTTTCTGGCTTGCCAGGTCTCCGTGGATAAGTCTGACGTTATTCTGATGTTCCTCCCTCTGTACGTAAGGAATCTCTTCCCCCTAACTGCCCTTAAGATGGTTTCCTTGGTTCTAAGATTTGCAAGTTTTACTATTACATGCCAGGGTGTTGACCTGTTTTCCTTGATCTTAGGAGGGGTCCTCTCTGCCTCTAGGACTCAAATATTTGTTTCATTCCCCAGATTAGGGAAGTTCTCAGCTACAATTTGCTCAAATACATCTTCTAGTCCTCTCTTTCTCTCCACTCCCTCCGGGATTCCAATTATTCTGACACTGGAACGCTTCATGGTGTCACTTATTTCTCTGATTCTATTTTCATGGATTCTGAGTTGTTTTTCCCTGGCCTCCTCTTTTCCCTTTTTGTCTATTATATTGTCTTCCAGGTCGCTTATTCTCTCTTCTGCCTCAGTTACCCTAGCTGTTAGATTATCTAGATTGGATTGGATCTCATTGATAGCATTTTTAAGTTCTGCCAATTCACCTTTTATTTCTGCCCTTAGAGACTCTATGTTGCCATTAATTGATTTCTCCATTCTACCCATTGTCTTCACAATTGCTGGCCTGAATTCCATCTCCGACATCTTGGTTATATGTGCATCCATTTGTAAATCTGCAGCATAAGTCATAATCTCTGAGTCTTTTCTATTTTAGGGGCTCCTCCTCCTAGTCATTCTGTTGATGAGTGTTTGAGGGAATGTATAGAGTCCAAATTATTGACCAGAACCCAAGCAAGATGCACCTGTTTTCTTGGGACCTTAGGGTTGCTGGCCTCTTGTTTTCCCAGCCTGTCTTCTGCAGGAGGGGCCTGCCGCACTGTTACTCAGGCAACCCTGTTTGGGCGGAGTTGCCCTGCCCCCCTGTGGTGGGGGATGGGCTCAGTGGGAATCAGTCTTTGGGGCTTTTGTTCTCTGGCGCCTTTCCCTGGCGGCTTTCCGTGTCTCTTCCGTGAGTCGGAGCAGAAGAGACCGTTTCCAACCCTCTGCCTCAGGGCAGAGAGACCGCAGTCTGTTCTTCAGCAAGCTCTCCAGGCCACACCGTCTCCGTTTCTGTCCCTGCTGCTATAAACTGCAGCGTCCTGGGTTGTGCGCCCCTCCGCAGCGCTCCCAGTCCTGCCTCCAGGTCGGGGCACGTCTCTGCCCTTTGTGCTTCTAAAACCGCCAGCCGTTCCCAGGTCGCGCGCGACCTCACCACTTGGGGTTCTGTCCGGGGGCTGCAATTTGCAGGCGCGACCCCGCAGCTCCGGGTTTTTGCCCCCGGGGGCTGCCCTAAAGTCCTTTCCCCGCCACTACCGGTCTGCAAGTCTGTGCCCCGTCCCCACCGGGCGAGGCTGTCACTCACCGGCAGTGCAGGATCCCCACGGCCAGGCTCCCTCCCGCCTCCGTTTATCCTCCGATATCTGCCCGCAGAATCATGGCTCTCCGCTTCGTACCTCAAAACCAACCGCCTGCGATATTCTGTTTGTAGAGATCCGGATCTTCTTACATCTCAGGCTGGTTTCCTGGGTGCTCAGAGTGGTCTGGTAGATATCCAGCTCAATTCTGAGGACCAGTTGAAATAGGGTCCCGTACTCCTCCGCCATCTTTTCCCCCCTCTCAAGAATTGAAATTCTTGATGTAACTGTGTTCATAAGAGACTCATTCTCAAAAGTGGGTCCCCACCCCCAATAGCTACTGAATCAGAATCTGCATTTTAGCAGGATCCCTAGATGCTGCATTAAAGTTTGAAAAGCACCAAACTCAACCCATGGCTCTCAAGGCTGGAAGCACTTGAGGAGCTTTGAAGAATCCTGATGTTGAGGACACAGCCCAGACCAATTAAATCAGAATCTCTGGGGGATGGAGCCCATGGGTCCACATATATATATTTAAGTAGGCGCTATGCCCAATGTGGGACTTGAACTCACCACCCCAAGATCAAGAGTTGCATGCTCTACCAACTGAGCCAGCCAGAGGTCAAATTTTTTTTAAAGATTTATTTATTTATTTCAGAGAGAGAGAGAGCATGAGCAGGGAAAGGGGCAGAGGAAGAGGGAGAGAATCTCAAGCAGGACTCCCCACTGAGCAGGGAGCCTGACATGGGGCTCAAATCTCACAACCCTGAGATCATGACCTGAGCCGAAATCAAGAGTCAGAGACGCTTAACTAACTGAGCCACCCAGGTGCCCCAGGGGCCAGTATCTTTTAAAGCTCCTTCCAGGAGCACCTCGGTGGCTCAGTCCGTTAAGCGTCTGCCTTCGGCTCAGGTCATGATCCCAGGGTCCTGGGATCGAGCCCCACATCGGGCTCCCTGCTCTGCGGGAAGCCTGCTTCTCCCTCTCCCATTGCCCCTGTTGTGTTCCCTCTCTCGCTGTGTCTCTCTCTGTCAAAGAAATAAATAAAAATCTTAAAAAAAAAAAAAGAACGAGATGCTGTAAAACTAAACAAAATGAATTGCTATATACTATCATAAAACTTAAGTATATAACAATAAAGAAGATATATTCAGGGAAACAGATAACCAGATGAGGGAAAAGAAAAAAAAAAAACAATCTCAGGGTAGATGGTGGCCAGTGTTTGTGGGGGGGAATAAGTACGTATCTCCTAAGGTGGATTGCAAGGGTTAATAGATGAGTATTCTGCCTGTGTCTGTTTGAGTTGCCCAAGAAATGGAGTGCTTCATGGAAGCTGCAAGAGTCCAATGATTTTTCAATAACTATTCTAACTCATATGAAATACTATTTTTAGTGAGTCAGGAAAAAAGGAGAAATCAGACTACTCTTCATTCTTGAAGAAGATTAGTCATTTCTTAGAGCTTGGTCTTGCTTAGAATCTCTGGTCCAGCAGCTCCATCACCCAATCCAGTATCCCATCTAAAACCATGTATTGCATTTGTTTGTAATATCCTTATGTCTCCTGTTTAATCTAGAATAGTCTTTCTTTCATGACATTGAAATGCTGCAGAGACTGGATCCTCCAGAATGTCTCATATTTTAGATTTTTCTGATTATTTTCTCCTGATGTCACATAACTTTTTCTTATATTCCCTAAATTTTCTATAGACTGAGGTTATAATAAAAAGTAGTATTCCTGCCAACAATATAAAATAATTTTTAAAAAAGATTTTATTTATTTATTTGAGAAAGAGAGAGAAAGAGTAAACAGGGGGAAGAGCAGAGGGAGAGGGACAAGCAGACTCCACGCTGAGCCGGGAGCCCAATGCAGGGCTGAGATCATGACCTGAACTGAAACCAAGAATCAGACACTTTAAGCAACTGAGCCACCCAAGCATCCCAATAATAAAAAATAATTGATGCCTATTTTATATAGCTTCACATTGGGACAAACATAAGTTCTAATTGTCCCACAATAAATGTGACTAACATAGATTGCTGGATTGGTGAGATTACAGTGTGATCTGGAGGGATGGATTTTTATGAGTGGAAATGACTAAAAGAGGAAGGCCAAATTTAAGTATTTGCAAGAGTGATTGTAATTATGGACCATGGCTAAGGAAGGAAGTGCAATAAGAGGGTACTAAAGGATAGACAGAAAGTTGAGGGATCAGATGACTCCAGATTGTGCAAAAGTATGGAAAACTGTTGCTAACACCAGAGTCTTGCCGCCACCCCCCTTTTTTTTAAGATTTGTTTATTTAACGGTGCCTGGGTTGCTCAGTCAGTTAAGCGTCTGCCTTCGGCTCAGGTCATGATCCCAGGGTCCTGGAATCGAGCCCCGCATTGGGCTCCCTGCTCAGCGGGGAGCCTGCTTTTCCCTCTCCCTCTGCCTGTCTGCTGTTCCCCCTGCTTGTGCTCTCTCTCTTGCTATCTCTCTCTCTGTGTCAAATAAATAAATAAAATTTATTTATAAATAAATTTTATAAATTTATAAAAAGATTTTTATTTATTTATTTGAGAGAGAGAGCGCACGCACACAGAGAGGGTGAAGCAGACTCCCCATTGAGCAGGGAGCCCGATGCCAGGCTGGATCCCAAGACCCTGAGATCATGACTTGAGCCAAAGGCAGCCGCTTAACCGACTGAGCCACCCAGGTGCCCCGAGTCTTGCCCTTTTTAAAGTAGCCTGGATAGTGGGGATAAGAGACCTGGTGTTAATATTCACCAGTATCTGTGTTGCCTTCTTCCTGTGGAGCACACAGCTTTTCTGCAGTTAAGGATGATCATAGAACTGACTTCTGGCCAATGCAATGTGAGTGGAGGTGATGGGCACCATTTCCGGTTCTGGCACAATCCTCTCTCTCTTTTCCAAATCTATGGATTGAGTGGAGAAGACTCTTAAGACCTAGAAAATGGCAGCACGTATGATGGAAGAAGTCAAGGTCTAGATGTTATGGAAAGCCACCTAACCAAGAATGTTCACATTGGACTGGAATATGAGCAAGAAATACTGTACTCATCCGAGGAATTTCCTGTAAGGAAATTAATTAAAGACACAGGTCAATAGCTGATGGTGAAAGTAGCTTTAAGAGAAGGTGTACTTAAAATGGGAGAAATGAGAACAATTTTGATGCTCATGGATGTAATCCACGGAGAGGAAAAAAAAACTTGATGAAGAAGGAGAGAGGGGAGAATTGCTGCAGCAAGAGCCTGGACTAAATCACAGGGGATGAGATTTTGTGCACAAATGCTGATTTTGGCATTAGTAAGGAGCATAGAGAGATTGTCTGTTGTAATAGGAGAAAAGGCAGAGCATGTGGCTGCAAGTGATAAGTTAGAGGCAACATTTTTTCAACTTACTTTTTACTTTTTTTTTTAAAGATTTTATTTTTAAGTAATCTCTACCCCCAATGTGGGGCTCGAACTCACAACCCCGAGATCAAGAGTCACATGCTCCACTGACAGTCAGGTGCCCCTGATTTACTTCTTAAAAGCATTTATGTGGGGGCGCCTGGGTGGCTCAGCTGGTTAGGCGGCTGCCTTCGGCTCGGGTCATGATCCTGGAGTCCCAGGATCGAGTCCCGCATCGGGCTCCCTGCTCAGCGGGGAGTCTGCTTCTCCCTCTCCCGCTCCCCCCTCTTGTGCTCTCTCTCTCTCTCACTCTCTCTCTCAAGTAAATAAATAAAATCTTTTTTAAAAAAAAGCATTTATGTGTAGCTTAAGACACCCAGAAATACAAATATGAATATCCCCAGTTAGTCCTGGAAAGTCTAACTCATTTCTACAAGGTCAGAAGGTAATTTCATAACATAAAGATACTTTAATTTGTTAAAAACATATTCACTCTATAATATTTCTGTGACAAAGTACGCTGAAGCGAAAATACTTGAAACATAAATCCTTTTGCACATGTCTAAAATAGCTTTCTGGAAGTAACCCTGCTTCCTCAAATGGCACACGTTTTACATTTTGAGAGGTACAGTTGTCCTCCAAAATAATTTTGTTTTAAGAGTAATCAGCACTCGGGGCACCTGGATGGCTCAGTCGTTAGGCGTCTGCCTTCTGCTCAGGTTAGCCCCGCATCGGGCTCCCTGCTCCGCGGGAAGCCTGCTTCTCCCTCTCCCACTCCCCCTGCTTGTGTTCCCTCTCTCGCTGTGTCTCTCTCTGTCAAATAAATAAATAAAATCTTAAAAAAAAAAAAAGAGTAATCAGCACTCACTGGGTGGATGACAGTTGTCCAAGGTGTTTGGTGTTAATGGGGTTGGGTTGGGGGTGTTAGAGTAGGTGTCAAGGTTGATGCTAAAGTAAGCATGGCTACAGAATTAGTAATGGATCATTGGTGGGTGTCAAATTAACGTCGATGGATCAAGATAACTTTCCCATATTAAAGTTTGGTGTGTAGTTGCTTTTGAGTTCCTTTCTGATATTTCTCTGTCTTTGTCCTTTGATATTTCTGTTTGCTTTAGACATCCAAGTGCTTTCCCATGAGTAGCCTACATGGGTTTCTTCCTTTGCATCTAGTCAACCCTACATCCCACCAACGAAGCTTTCAGCTCAAACCTCTATAATAGTTGTCTACCTCACCATCAAATTCATCATCAAGGAAGATCAATAGGGGTCCTTCCAACGTATCTAAAAACTCTCATACCTTACTGAGTAAAATATTATTATTATCTGCCAGCTTGTGATCTTATGGCCCAACCATCCAGACATTTTTTTTCTTTTTTTAAAGATTTTATTTTATTTATTTGACACAGAGAGACACAGCGAGAGAGGGAACACAAGCAGGGGCAGTGGGAGAGGGAGAAGCAGGCTTCCCGCAGAGCAGGGAGACCGACGCGGGGCCCGATCCCAGTACTCTGGGATCATGACCTGAGCCGAAGGCAGACGCTTAACGACTGAGCCACCCAGGCGCCCCCATTTTTTTTCTTTTCCACTTCTGGGAAATATCCACATTCTATCAAAAACAGAGTTAATCTCAACATATTGCTAAAAGCTTTTGAATAATAATGAAAGGCTGTTGAGGGCAAAGATCTCATATTAGGATACTTATTATCCCACATAAAAGTAGTTGGTGCTGGGTAATGAACACATACTTAATAGTTGTGGTATAACACTTCTGGACCACGTTGCAAGCCTCTCCCACGTGGTTGTACACTTCTCCTTCCATCAACATCTTCTCCTGAGTTTCTCTAACCATCATCCTTTTCAACTCCCTCCATTCTTGATATGTCTATTTAAGTATGGGAGTCAAAATTTGAAATGCCCTATATAGGATAAAACTTAATGTATGCTCAGAGTGATTGCAATCTAGTTAGAACATTGACAGAAGTAATAACTTTTTTTTCTTTCATGGACTGATTCTTTGATATTACCTGTATGTCTCTTTATCTTTAATCATACACAGGCTTTTAAAGTCTCTGCCCAACAGCAGTGTATGTGTGGAGGGAGGAGGGGGCTGGTAGTGAAAGGGACACAGAAATCTCTCAAAGAGGGGCCCCTGGATGGCTCAGTCGGTTAAACATCTGACTCTTGATTTTGGCTCGGGTCATGATCTCAGGGTCATGAGATCGAGCCCTGCATCAGGCTCTACGCTGGGCATGGATCCTGCTTGGGATTCTCTCTCTCTCCTGCCCACCCCCTCCCCTCTCACACATGCACGTGCTCTCTCTCTGAAAGAAAGAAAGAATCTGATGTTTCTTTTTTTTTTTTTTTTGAGTTTTTAATTTCAGTTAGTCAACTTACAGTTATATTAGTTTCTGATGTTTAATTTTAATATTTTATTTATACACACTTATTTGGTACTGATAAATTACAGCAGCATTGAAAGTCTTCTTCCACAGCTACTCACTGAAAAATAATATTCAATAAAAAACATAAAATTCATGGTGCTCACCATAGCACATACCCTCCCCAATGTCCATCACCCAGCCACCCCATCCCTCCCACCCCCCACCACTCCAGCAACCCTCAGTTTGTTTCCTGAGATTAAGAGTCTCTTATGGTTTGTCTCCCTCTCTGGTTTCGTCTTGTTTCATTTTTCCCTCCCTTCCCTATGATCCTCTGTCTTGTTTCTCAAATTCCTCATATCAGTGAGATCATATGATACTTGTCTTTCTCTGATTGACTTATTTCACTTAGTATAATACCCTCTAGTTCCATCCATGTCATTGCAAATGGCAAGAATTCATTTTTTTGATGACTGCGTAGTATTCCATTGTATATATGTATCATATCTTCTTTATCCACTCATCTGTTGATGGACATCTAGGGTCTTTCCATAGTATTAACCTTCATGTTCTTCTGTACTTTTGCTTCCTATTTTTCTGTTCTCTGGTTGGTTCAAGATATTCTCTTTGTTTTGTTTTGTTTTGCTTTTGTTTGTTTTGTAATCCCATGGGTGTGACTCTGTGTCTTGATGTCATCCTTCAGTTTTGGAAAATCTTGGCCATTGTATCTTCAAAAATGTCTTCTACCTCATTCTTTTTAAATTCTCCTTCTAGGACTCAATTACATATGTTAGACCTTCTCGCAGTGACCCACTTATGCTCTTTCCTGCATTTCCTATCTTTGTCTTTCTGTTCTTCTATATAGATATTTTCTTCTTACCTATGTTTCAGTTAACTAATCTCTTTTCTTTTCCTTTTTTTTTTTTTTTTTAGGTAATCTCTATGCCCAACATGGGGCTTGAACTCACAACCCTGAGATCAAGAGTTGGATGCTCTACCCACTGAGCCAGCCAGGTGCCCAATTAATTTCTTATTCAGTTGTGTTTAAACTGCTGTGAAATTCACCCATTAAATTCTTAATCTGGGGACAACTGGCTGGCTTAGTCGATAGAGCATGCAACTCTTGATCTGGGGTTGTGAGTTTGAGCCCCACATTGAGCATAGTTTAAAAAAAGTTCTTAATTTCTCACCTTATTTTTCAATTCTAAATATTTACTTTTTTTAGTTTCTAGTGCTCTGCTGAACATTTTTATCTTATTACTTATATTCTTAAGCATATTAATCATAGGTATTTTAAGTCTGATTGTAATAACTCTAACCTCTGGACCTGGGTTTTATTTTATTTTCTGTTTTAGGTCAACTCTTGTCTTTTTGTATGTCTAATATTGTCAATTAAATACTAGATATTATGTATACAAACTTAAGTTGGAGCATAACTCCTCATTCTGTGCTGTGCATAGTGACTTCTTTCCAAAGAGTACAACTACAAAGGAGGATAAAAGAGAAATTTAGAGTGGGGAAAACCGACAAACACTACCTCAGCCAGGGGATCAAGGTCAACATTAACAACGACGAGCATGTTGATAGTATTTACCCTTGATATGATGTGATGACAATGGCACTTTACCTCTGGTTTTGCCCTGAAAAACCTGCAACCCAATTTATCATGAGAAATATATCAAATTTTAATACGGGGACATTGTACAAAATACATGACAAATATTCTTCCTTCAAGGTCATCAAAAACAAGGGAAGTCTGAGAAACCATCACAGCCTGAGGAAGGTCAAGGAGACCTGATAGCTAAATGTAATGTGGTATCCTGGTTAAATCTGGAACAGAAAAAGAACATTAGGTTACAAAATAAGGAAATTTGAATGAAGTATAGGCTTTTGTCAATAATAATGTGTCCTTATCAGGTCATTAGTTGTGACGAATGTACCATACTGATGTACAATGTTAATAGTAGGGCAAACTGGGTACGTAGTGTATACAGGGAACTCTCTGTACTATGTTCACAATTGAAATCTGTACCTATTCTAAAAATTAAGTTTATTTAAAAAAAGTTGTAGAAATGTGCTGGCTGGTCTTACCTTTTTCCAGAGAAAAATTTACTTTTGCATCTGTCAGTCTTTATGAGGTCAGGGTCTATTTTTAGCCTTCCAATATTCCTAGGGCAGCACTGGGTGGGTCTTACAATGTTTCCCCTTCATAACCTGTGAGATTCCCAAAACTATTCAACTTTACCAGCCTCCAAATTGCCACTTTCTGTGCGGATACTCAGTCTTTCTGGCAGTGCTAAGAGTCAGCAAATGTCGTGTCCAACCTTCCCTTCTCTCTAACACCTTGCCCTCTTCAATTCCTTACTGCATTGAATGCTCTCTGATGCTTTCAAGTACTTGTTTTTATGTTTATCCAGTTTTCCCGGCCCTCAGCAGACGGTTGACCTGACGCAAGCTAGTCAGTCACAATCCAAGCTGGAAGTTTCTGCTTCTCATTTTTGAGATTGCCTTTCATTTCCTCCTTGATTCCAAAAGACTGAAAGACTCCTGCTTCCCATGAGTCCTGGTGCTTCTTCTTTGGACCAGCCAATAATTTAATAATAGCATTTTAAGTATCAGTCAGATAAAAAAGTTATATAGATGCTAGAAATGATTAAGAACTAATTAGGGAATAAAGTTAGAGGGCCAAAGAGGAAAGAGCCAACTGACATGACTAAAATCATCTTCTGGGAAGGTAAAAAGTACTGGTATCTTCGCTCGCTTCAGTAGCACATAAGCTAAAATTGGAAACATACAGAGAAGATTAGCATGGCCCCTGTTCAAGGATGACACGCAAATTCGTGAAGTATTCCATTAAAAAAAAAAAAAGTATCGGTAGCTGGTCTGTTATTCAGTATATCCCATAGTGATCAAGCTATCTAACTGCACTAGCAGGACAACAAAGTACCAAAACAAGAACTAACACAGATGGATTTACTTTCTTTAATTCCATAAATTATAGATCAAAAGATGAGCCTGGAATATCTTTTTTTTTTTAAGATTTTATTTATTTATTTAACAGAGAGAGACACAGCAAGAGAGGGAACACAAGCAGGGGGAGTGGGAGAGGGAGAAGCAGGCTTCCCGCAGAGCAGGGAGCCCAATGGGGGGCTAGATCCCAGGACCCTGGGATCAGGACCTGAGCCGAAGGCAGACGCTTAACGACTGAGCCACCCAGGCGTCCTGTGCCTGGAATATCTTGTGGTACCAGAAAGTAAGGAAATACTCGAAGAATGGTGACCACTTGTCAAAAGAATATAGTCTGAAAGTTGAACTGGCTCTCACTGGCTACATCTGGGACAATTTGAGTCTATTTCCCTAATTTATAAACTATTCATAGTACTAATAAATTATGAGTTATGCTATCATAAATTAAGTTTCCCCCCAAATTAATCAGCTTTTTATAATCTGATACATCAGACTAACATAATTGCTTTAAATATTATTAGAAATAGATTCATAATCATATGATTATAAAGCTGATCAGTAAAGTTACACCCAAACTAGTTAAAACAATTTATTTATTTATTTATTTTTTATTATTATGTTATGCTAATCGCCATACATTCCATCATTAGTTTTTGATGTGGTGTTCCATGATTCATTGTTTGCATATAACACCCAGTGCTCCATGCAGAACATGCCCTCTTTAATACCCATCACCAGGCTAACCCATCCCCCCACCCTAAATAATTTTAATAATACTTTTTTTCTTGGGACACCTGCCTGGCTCAGTCAGTAGAGCACGTGACTCCTGATCTCAGGGTTGTGAGTTCGAGCGCCACACTGGGTGTAGAGATTACTTAAAAGTAAAATATTTAAAAAATAATAATAATAATTTTTTTCTTTGTGTTATTTTTTTTCCAGAGTGAGAATTAAGGCCAATAATTCTCACTTTGTCAGCTCTATTTCCCACTCTCTTCTGCATTCAGTACAACATTAATCCTTCATTTCTATTTTCATATTAAGATTTTTACATTTGGGGGGCGCCTGGGTGGCTCAGTTGTTAAGCATCTGCCTTTGGCTCAGCGTCCTGGGATCCAGCCCTGCATCTGGCTGCTCAGCAGGAAGCCTGCTTCTCCCTCTCCCAGTCCCCCTGCTTGTGTTCCTGCTCTCTCTGTCAAAGAAATAAATAAAATCTCTAAAAAAAAAAAAGATTTTTACATCTGGGACACCTGGGTGGCTCAGTCGGTTAGGTGTCTGACTCTTGATTTCGGCTCAGGTCATGATCTCAGGGTCGAGGGATCCAGCCCCACAAGAACCCGTTGGGATTCTCACTCTCCTTCTCCCTCTGTCCCTCCCCACTTGCACTCTCTCTCTTAAAAAAAAAAAAATTCTTACATTTTATCTTTTTTAGACACCCAGCTGAAGCTATTCTGGATTATTTTAGGTTATTCATCATTCAGTTATGAAGGCTCATGCTTCTAGTGCCTTTCAGAGACAAATGATTTTAGCTAATTCAAATGATTCAGGTCAGGGAAACTGTCCTTGGCAAAGAAATTATCCCCAAACTCACAAGTTTAATTGTGCTGGTATCTCATTCTTTGAGCTGTTGGTTTTTTCTGCATTGCTTTAATTTTGCCTTTTTTTTTTTCTCCTGCTGAACTAGATCTATCTCCTATAGGAATATAATTCCTGAATCGGCAGGGTCCAGGAAAGGGAGTTGTGCACAGGCTCTGCCCGGGTCACGCCATCATGAGCACCAGCCGGTAACCCGGCACCTCTAACTGCAGTTACAATGACCTGGTCAAGAACCGGTCATTCATCGGGGCGCCTGGGTGGCTCAGATGGTTAAGCGTCAGCCTTCCGCTCCGGTCATGATCCCAGGACCCTCATCGGGCTCCTGGCTCGGCAGGGAGTCTGCTTCTCCTTCTCCCTCTGCCTCTCCCCCTGCTCGTGCTCTCTCTCTCTCTCTCTCTCTCAAATGAATAAATAAAAATTAAGAAAAAAAGGAACTGGTCATTCGTCTTGCAGAGGAGCACAAGTGAAGCGGCATATAGGGTGTGCCCAGAAAACGCTCTGCAGCTCACACTGCTGTTTCCGTCATCTGTGAGGAGCCTGTGCCCTCGGAAGCTTTAGAGCTACATGTACCAGGATTCCTCAGCCAGACGGGGAAAATCTCAAACCTGAACTTGATTTTAGCCGCAGAGTGGGCCTTTTAGCTTTAAAATGTTTTACATTTCCTTGTATTTAAATTAATATTCAGTTTATTGTGGTCGTAAGTTTTTAAAACTTAGTTTTCTTTTTTTTTTTTTTTAAAGATTTTATTTATTTATTTGACAGAGAGAGACACAGCGAGAGAGGGAACACAAGCGGGGGAGTGGGAGAGGGAGAAGCAGGCTTCCCGCTGAGCAAGGAGCCCGATGTGGGGCTCGATCCCAGGACCCTGGGATCATGACCTGAGCTGAAGGCAGCCGCTTAACGACTGAGCCACCCAGGCGCCCCAACCCTTTATTTTTTAAAGATTTTATTTTTTAAGGAATCTCTACAACCAACATGGGGCTCACACTCACAACCCCTAGATCGAGAGTCACCAACTCTACTGACTGAGCCAGCCAGGCACCCCTAAAAATTACCCTTTAAACATTTATCTGGAATACTGAGGTGTGGGGTTTTTTTTTTGTTTTTTGGATTACTGAGTTTTTAAGTGCTCTCTCCATATGCCTTGGCCTTGCTTGTCCCATCCTAGTCCCCGTCCTGCCCCTCCTTCTGCCAGTAACACCCACTCTCATACGTACCCCAAATGTCTGCAGACATTACCAAATGACCCTGGGGGGGAACTGCCCCTCCTTGAGACCCACTGCTCAAATGGTATTAAATACCACTTTCCTGGCTCACAGTGCTCCCGAGTCTCTGTCTGGAATTCTGATTCCCTCAACAATCCCCTCTACGACTCACTTTCATCCAGATCAACCAGGTTTTTATCACTATAAACTGCTTCTGTGTTTGGTCCCAGGATTAGAAAAGGTGAATACATCTTCAGCGGCTGGAAGATGGCATCTGAAAAACGGACAAACCCTTTTAAATTCTAAGAAAGAGAATTCCTGGCAGAGCCTACTAATCACAGAAGCAGTTGAGATGAGATCATGTGGTATTGTGTCCCTAATCTAGACAAGATAGTGCCCACACCACCCATTTCCTGACTTCCAAACACACATTTTAGAGGTTGTCTCAGAGAACGAATTTGTGTAGTATAATTTTTAACAGTCAGATCTGGCTTTAGTTTCTCTACTTCCTAGCTTGTGACTTAAGTCAAACGTTCAGGTTTTCTGGGGCGCCTGGGTGGCTCAATCGTTAGGCATCTGCCTTCCACTCAGGTCATGATCCCAGGGTCCTGGGATCGAGCCCCACATCAGGCTCCCTGCTCCGCGGGAAGTCTGCTTCTCCCTCTCCCACTCCCCCTGCTTGTGTTCCCTCTCTCACTGTCTCTCTCTCTGTCAAATAAATAAATAAAATCTTAAAAAAAAAAATGTTCAGGTTTTCTAAGACTTTATCTTACGGATGCTCATCTGTATAATGGGCATCATGATGTTCACTGCACAAAGTGTTACAGATGAAAAGATGATCTAATTTTTTAAAACTTTTCTGGACTCACCACTAGAAAGTGTTCAATATCAATAACTTTACTGCTTTAAAAAAAATACTATGGATATTATGTTTCTAGTCAGTGCCAGAGAACTATGATTACCACCCGTGGTCATAAAGTAATGTTTAATTTTTACCAATACTGTGTGTGTGTGTGTCGGGTAAGGGTGTTCCTAAAATCAGGTCACATACCACTATTCTGTTAATAATGAATGAAGTGACAAAATGGATTATAAAAAGGAAAACAACAAAACAAAATAAAACCTGAATGTGACCTTTAGATACGTAGATCTTGAGTTCTAACCAGCACAGACACAGGTGTTTTGATCAGAAGATGATTTTTCCTCTGTTAAAGCAGATATTTTCACTCTCTTCTGCATAATTTTGCCCTCATCCCAAGGATGGTTTGAAGCACCGCTGGGGGTGTGTGGTGGGAACATTTCTCTTTAATTAAAAAGTTACAGGGGCAGGGCTCCTGGTGGCTCAGTCTGCCTTCTGCTCAGGTCATGATCTCAGGGTCCTGGGATTGAGCTCCGCCTCGGGCTCCCTGCTCAGTGGGGAGCCTGCTTCTCCCTCTGCCTCTGCTCCCCACCCCACACCCCCTTGTGCTCTCTTTCTCTCTCTGTCCCTCTCAAAAAAAAAAAAAAAAGTTGTATTTTCCCGTGGCCATTTGAGCCTCTCTGCTGACTTTGTCCTGCCTGCGGACAGGCTCCCTGGTGAACCTCATGTTCATGTCTCTCCTGGATAGGAGTGAGAGATGATCTCTAGTCACAGATGTCACAGGCATGAAGGTAGCTTCTACTTTTAAGTTCTCTTCCGGTGCAGATCCTGAAACCTAAGCAAAACCCTTCCTTCTCAGCAGGGTGTACAATGTACCCCAGCTTTCGGGTGCCTGGGAGCTGGACCTACCAGGATTGAAAATTCCTAGCAGGTCTGGCACATTAGAGTCAGGAACTCTGCCAGTTTCCATCACAGAAACCCCTTGCATTCGACTGTTAAATCATCATAGAAGAATGTCTAAGATGCCTTTAGCTTTTTGCGGTTGGCAAGTTGTACATGTCTCAATGGCTCTATCTGCTGTCAGAAAGAGGAACATGACTTCATCCTTCACATTTTAGACTTGGTGACAGCGCGAAGTCAGAGGCGATTGGGGTGTGCCTTCTTCTGCTACTGTTTTATCAGAATCCTCCTGGACTGAGGACTGAGTGAGTAGCATTATGGCTCAGTGTTTGTTTATATTTTAAGTCTGCAGCTGCTGTTATATTAATAGTAATCCAATCTCTGTTTTATCCTTTGTGACAAGGTCTTACTTAGAGTTGATTAAAAATACGTATATAACTCTTCAGATTTTTTCCCTCCTCAGATATTATTGAAATGTTGTGATTTTGTAGGAAATTTTTCATTTTTTTTTTTTTTAAGATTTTATTTATTTATTTGACAGAGAGAGAGACAGCGAGAGAGGGAACACAAGCAGGGGGAGTGGGAAAGGGAGAAGCAGGCTTCCTGCCGAGCCGGGAGCCCGATGTGGGACTCGATCCCGGGACTCCAGGATCATGACCTGAGCCGAAGGCAGTCGCTTAACCAACTGAGCCACCCAGGCGCCCCGGAAATTTTTCATTTTTATATAAGTTTCAAATTTATCAGGGTAAGGATTTACATAATCTCTTATTTTTTTTAGCTTTATTGAGCTATAATTGACATATAATATCATGTAAGTTTAAGGTGTACAATGTGATGATTTGAATCATATATATATTGCAAAATGTTTAGTTACATCCTTCACCTCGCATAATTACCATTTCATTTTGTTGTTGTTGTTGCTATGGTGGGAACGTTAAAGTTCTACTCTCTCTTTTTTTTTTAGATTTTATTTTTTTGAGAGAGAGAGAGCATGAGCAAGCAAGAGAGACATGAGCAGGGGGAGGGGCAGAGGCAGAAGGAGAGGGAGAAGCCAACTCCCCACTGAGCAGGGAGCCGGATGAAGGCTCGATCTCAGGACTCTGGGATCATGACCCGAGCCTAAGGCAGACGCTTAACTGACTGAGGCCCCCAGGCGCCCCTAAATTTCCACTCTTAAAGCAACTTTCAAGGATACAACACAGTATTGTTAACCATAGTCACCATGTTGCACATTAGATCCCTGGAACTTATTCATCTTATGACTGAAAGTTTGTACCCTTTGACCAACATCTCCCCATTTCTCTCCCCACCCGTAGCCCCTGGCAAACACCATTCTACTCCATTTCTCTAAGTTTGACTTTTTTAGATTACACATGTAAGATCATATAATGTTTGTCTTTCTTTGACTTATTTCACTTAGCATAATGCCTTCAAGGTCCATCTATGTTGTTGCAAATGACAGGATTTCTTTCTTTTCTTATGGCTGAATATTATGCCATTTTATACATATATACATATCACATTTTCTTTATCCATTCATCAGTGGTTGTTTCCATGTCTTGGCTATCATGAATAATGCTGCAATGAGCATAAGGATGCAGATATTTCTTGGAGATAGTGATTTTGTTTCTTTCAGATATATACCTAGAAGTGGAATTGCTGCAACATACGGTAGTTCTATTTGCAAATTTTTGAGGAAACTTCATACTGTTTTCACAGCAGCTGCACCAATTTACATTCCCGCCAACAGTGCTTAAGGGTTCACTTTGCTCCACATTCTCGTCAATGCTTGTTATGTCTTGTCTTTTTGGGTTTTTAAAATTATTTTTTTAAGAGTATTTATTTATTTGACAGAGAGAGAGAGTGAGAGCACAAGCTGGGAGACAGTGTGAGGGAGAAGCAGGCTCCCCACTGAGCAGGGAGCCCAATGCAGGACTCGATCCCAGCACCCCAGGAACATGACCCGAGCTGAAAGCAGCCGCTTAACCGACTGAGCCACCCAGGCGCCCCTGTCTTGTCTTTTTGATAATAGTCATTCTAACAAGTGTGAGGTTCTCTTATTATATTTTTAGAGCTTTTGAAATAAATAGGAATGTCATATGTTTTCATTCCTAAAATCAGAATGTGTGCCTTATCTTTTAAAAATAATAACAGTCTTTCCAGAGTTTTATCAAAAAATTTTTAAAGATTTTGTTTTTTAAGTAATCTCTACACCCAGTGTGGGGCTCAAACTTAAAACCCCAAGATCAAGAGTCACATGATCCAACTGTGCCAGCCAGGCACCCTCAGAATTTTATCAATTTTATTAGTCCTTTTAAAGAACCAATTTTGACTCTGTTTTTCTGTTTCTTTTTCTTTTTAACGATTTTATTTATTTATTTGAGAGAGAGAGAGAGAGAGAATGAGAATGGGGAGGAGCAGAGGGAGAAGCAGACTCCCTGCTGAGCAGGGGGCCCGATGTGGGGCTCAATCCCAGGACTCCAGGATCATGACTTGAGCCAAAAGTAGACACCCAACCGGCTGAGCCACCCAGGCGCCCCTGTTGTTTTTCTTTATTGTGTTTGCTTACCATTTCATTAGTTTCTTTTTAAATTTTTTTATTTTTCAAAATTGTGTGTTTGGGGTGCCTGGATGGCTTAGTTAAGCCTCCAACTCTTGATTTCGGCTCAGGTCATGAGCTCAGGGTTGTGAGATCAAGCCCCACATGGGGCTCAGCACTCAGCACAGAGTCGGCTTCATCTGTATTACTTTTAAATGTTCAGTAGTGTTAAGTATGTCCACATTGTTGTGACTCCAATCTATTTTTAACCCTAATAGCAAAGCAGGAATCTGGGACATATTTTCTTTGCTTTAACACACCCTTTGAAGTGGTCCTCACTAGGGCAACAGAATCATTACAAAACTGTAAGTTCATTTATTCACAGGATGACTGAGCAATTACTACACTGATGTGAATCAGTGAGTCCATGGACACTGAAAAAACCACATTTATATCACTGTTACCCTCCTCCTCTCCCAACCACAGGGAATTTGCAGGGTATTTATTTATTTTTATTGTGGTAACAGCACTTCCTTGCTTTTAAATATATTCTCACCAAGGAGCAAAACACCTGTCCTTTCGTAAACGCAGTATTTCCTACAAGTGGTCGCATTTAAATCTATCAACGTGTAACAAATGCCTTTAACATAAAGTTTTCATTCCCTTTAATATATTTCATTTAATTGTAGAAGATTTTAAAAACATACATAAAGAACAAAGAAGAAAATAACAATAAATAAATTATAAAAAAATCCAACCACATGATATGAGTTTCTGTGGATGTTTTTTGCTTGTTTTTTAAAAGATATTTATTTATTTGTTTGTTTATTTATTTATCAGAGAGAGAGACACAGCGAGAGAGGGAACACAAACAGGGGGAGTGGGAGAGGGAGAAGCAGACTCCCCGCTGAGCAGGGAGCCCGATGTGGGGCTTGATCCCAGGACCCTGAGATCATGACCTGAGCCGAAGGCAGAGGCCCAACTGACTGAGCCACCCAGGTGCACCCTGTGGATGTTTTCTTTTCCTCAGGCCTTTTAAAATTGTCTCCCCTACCACGGAACCATAGGTGATGGGGAATCAGAGCTCCTTTCAGGAGAGAGAGTCTGACAAACAGCTATCCCGTCCAAGGAAGGCAAGCAGGTGTGCAAATTGCCCCCTCTTCCTCAGGAAATGGCAATGATGAAAAGTAGCAATACAAGACCCTTTCAAGGTCTTATAATTGGAATGCACCCACGTTCAGTTCTTTAATGAGGGTCTGTTGGAGGGCAAGCCTGGTGCCAGCGCCACAGTAATTCTAGCTCTAACAGAGGATATTGAAGTTGCAGCAGTTGAAACGCTTACACCCGGCTCTCAGGAGCAGATAGGGTGCTAGCAAGGCAGAGGGGAGTCTCTGCCACCCGCCCACCCGCCCGCCCGCCTCTTGGCACCCCCTCCATGCTCTTAGTGGAGTGTCCCTGGAGGCTCAAAGCATTTACTTTGAAAAAGTTAGAGTGTTCAAAGCAGACCAGAGCCACCTGGACACCACAGCTAGAAATAGTGGACTAGAACTGTAATTCTCTTCTGATGGCTTTTGGATTGGAGACCATGATCAAGAGGGATGGCTGGGGACATTCGTAATGCACTGCTAGAGGTGAAATTCTTGAACTGATACAAGTAAAAAAAAAAAGTTTCTTACTAAAAAAACCAAACATTTTCTCTTAATAAATGTAAATGATGCCTACATAGCCACATGCATTTTGGGGTCATCACGGGGGCCTTAGAAAAACAGGGGAGACTGTGTCAGGGGCATTTGAAACATCTGCTTTGTACCAGCAGCTCCCTACTTCAGGGGGCATTGGAATTACCTGGAGGGCTTGCTAAACTACAGATCGCTGCGTTCCGCGCCCCCCTTCCCCACAGATGCTAAACCTGGGGTGAGGCCCGAGAATGTGCATGTCAGACTTTTTCCCAAGGAACTGATTCTGCTGGTCCAGGGACCACCTTCAGAACCACTGAGCAGCACAGCCCAGTTCTAGCCAGAAAGGATGTGTTCCAGAGTCAAGGGAAATTATGCAGGCATCCTCATGGGTTAGCAGATCCGTGCATTTGCATTCCGTCTAGCAACCCAGGGCCTCTCTAATTACTAAAGCAGGAAACTTTCTCAGGGAACCAGATAGGGACATTTCGGCAGTGAATGAGTTTTTGAAGGATTTTTCCTCCTTTCCTCAAAGTTTTCCTTCTCCACATGATCATCAAACCACTGGGGTAGTCTCTATAAAATGGTCTCAGCAGGGGTGGGGGTGGGGGTGGGGGACATCTGGCTGGCTCAGTCAGTAGAGCGTGTGACTCTTGATCTCAGGGTTGTGAGTTCGAGCCCCATATTGGGTATAGAGATTACTTTAAAAAAATGGGGCACCTGGGCAGCTCAGTCGTTAAGCCTCTGCCTTCAGCTCAGGTCATGATCCCAGGGTCCTGCTTCTCCCGCTCCCACTCCCCCTGCTTGTGTTCCCTCTCTCGCTGTGTCTCTCTCTGTCAAATAAATAAATAAATAAAATCTTTAAAAAATGATTGATCTCAGGGGATTCATGTTGTAGTAATTCCTCAAACAGAAGCCACCAGCATCTGTAACAACAAGCACTTTTCACCAGCCTATGTGCAAACACACCATCAGTGTTTCTGCTTTTGTGGGGCAGGGAGGATTGAAACCAAACAACTCTTACCAGAATTTGAGGAGCTGACCAGAATGTTTAAGAAAAGATTACAAGATAACAGACCTTTAAAATCTTGCACTGGATTTTTTTTTTTTTTAAGATTTTATTTTTAAGTAATCTCCACACCCAGTGTGGGGCTTGAACTTACAACCCTGAGATCAAGAGTCACATGCTCTTCCAACTGAACCAACCAGGAGCCCCTGGATTTGTCTAATTATAGCAAAGTGCTGTGTTTTTTTCAGAAGTTTCAAATGCAGGAAAAGCTCCATGTTCACCAGAATGTGGGGATTTGGGGCATTTGTTTTCTCCTTGTGTTATAAGTTCCTAGAACAATACCTGGCACGTGATAGGTGCTCTATAAATACGTGTTAAGTAAATAATTAAAACCTAAATTTTATAAACAGTAAAAATTCACATCTCAATTACTGTTGCTCCTGAGGTTATAATTCTGTGGGTTTCAAGGTGCAGATACATTCTCTGGGGCTCCTTGTCAGTAGCTGAAGGTTGCTCTCCTAAGTAGAGCCTTCTAAACCAAGCATGACTCACTTTCCCTCAACAGTCAGCCTATCCATTTATATAACTCCTATTGGGATGTAATGTGGAGGAGCAGACTCGAAAAGCGTATGTATTACCAGAAGTCATGCTGTTAAGTCTATTCCCATATTATACTGTCTTCTTTAATAAAAGAAAGACAAAGGAAGGGAAACACACTTAAAAACCTCTATATAGGGGCGCCTGGGTGGCTCTGTTGGTTAAGCGTCTGCCTTTGGCTTGGGTCATGGTCTTGGGGTCCTGGGATCGAGCCCCGCATAGGGCTCCCTGCTCAGAAGGGAGTCTGCTTCTCCCTCTTCCTCTGCCCCCCGCCTCCCCTGCTCATGCTCTCTCTCTCTCATAAATAAATAAAAAATACTTACTTTCCCCCATTAAAAACAGAAAAACCTCTATGTCTACCCACTAACCTGACACACTTACTAGATTGGTATTGAGCAGATTAATTCTGGACCAATGCCTTGACAGTTGTCAACAGAGCCCTCTGTCTCTGTTCGGCCACATTAGCTCATTTCTTTTTAAAAGATTTTAGTTATTTATTTGACAGAGAGAGAGAGAGAGCACAAGCGGGGGAGCGGCAGGCAGAGGGAGAAGCAGACTCCCCGCTGAGCGGGACTCAATCCCAGGACCCTGGGACCATGACCTGAGCTGAAGGCAGACACTTAACCGATGGAGCCAACCAGGCGTCCGTCCAGACACTAGCCCATTCCAAATACTCTATCAGTCGGGGTGCAGACAGGAAAGCCGAAACCACACTAGGTAGTTCAAACACAGCAAATCTAGGAAGAGGATTTGTTATGAAAATATTTGAAGAGCTCACTGAGCAAAATGAGAAGGGAGGGCACCCCAAAGTTCAGTGTTTGCAAGCAGTTGTCCCATACCCAGGGCTGGGAGATCCTGAGCACAGAACACACTCCCTGCCAGCAGTTATTGCCAGAACCCCGAATTTCTGCTGCTGAAACTGCCCAAGGCTGTAGCCTGCAGCCTTGCATTGCTACAGGAGAGGCTTCCAGAAACAGAGATAGAACAATGGCTTCTCCTCTTTTCCTGCCTTCCAATCTCCCCCAGTGCTTCCCCTATTTGGTCAAACACAACTAGAAGCCAGCTGCCCAGGGATTCCAGGAAATGCAATTTGTAGTGGTCCAGTCCTCTGCAAAACAGAGCAGAGCACGAGGATAGGCGCTCCATTTCCATTCCACTGGAGAATGAAACGGAGCTGAGAACAAACAGGAACATAATTGGACCTCTCACCTTTAGATTTTTGCTTTTATTTTTTATTTATTTATTTTGAGAGACAGAGAGAGAGAAAAAGAGCAGGGGGAGGGACAGAGGGGGAGAGACGGAGGGAGAGAAGGAGAGAGAGAATCCTAAGCCTGTTCCACGCCCAGCATGGAGCCCGATCTCACGACCTTGAGATCATGACCTGAGCCGAAATCAAGAGTCGGACGCTTAACCGACTAAACCACCCAGGCGCCCCTAGATTTTTGTTTTTAAGTAAAATGAGACAGGTACCTGTCTTCCAAATTCTAGAGAACACATGTTCACTCTCTGAGTGATTGTCTGAAGCATCCACTTACTTGGCTTGAGATGGGCAGTGAGTAGCGAAGCACAACAACAAACTTCCATGGTGCTGAAATACTCAAAATACTGAGTACCTTTTTTTCAATCTCATGGTTATCCTGTGACAATCGTGTTGATATTTTGTGCTGAGGATGCAAAAGCGATGGTGGGTAGGACTGCTGGTGCCTTCCCCTGACTCGAAACAGTGGCACCAAACCGTGCTAACAGTTACCGTATACCTCGCATGCAGAGTCAAAATAAACGCCCTTTTCACTAAAGAACCTTTTTAATAACATAGGAAACAGAAGGATGTGTAAAGTGCTCTGACTCCCTGCTGCTCCAACCCTGGTTCTGGTTTAGCTTCTGCCCTGTGTAGCCTTACCTTACTCTGCACCCAGATACTTGGAGAACAGCAGGTTTGTTGGTCTATTTGTGAGAGTGAGGCAACTGAAGACCTCTTATACCTCCTATAAAAACAACAATGCCTCATGGATTGTGTCCTTTTTTTTTTTAAAGATTAATTTACTTACTTTAGAGAGAGCAAGAGAGGGGGGAGGGACAACGGGAGAGAAAATCCCAAGCAGACTCCCCGCTGAGCAAGGAGCCTGAGGTGGGGCTTGATCTCAAGACCCCGAGATCATGACCTGAGCAGAAATCAAGAGTCGGATGCTTAACCAACTGAGCCATCCAGGCACCGGGGACTGTCTTACTAAGGGTCTAGTTATGCAGAGGGAGGGTCTCTCAGAGCTCCTGGTCATATGATAACAGAAGTGATTATAGGGCGAGCATAAAATAAAGATATTTCAGATAGGCAAGTTTCCTTTCATAGAAAGCTGTGAAGGAGATATTTATCAAAATAGGGAAGGACATCAAAAAAAAAAAAAAAGGAAGTGAGCCTGAGATCAGGAAAAAGGCAATCTAACATATCACCCCAAGATGATGGTGAAGGTAACTCCACAGTGACAGGTGTACATACACAGAGAGAGTGAAAAACCCACATGTATGCTCAGAAAGCACCAGGGAGGAATTTGGATAACTGGTAAAGAATTTGGAGTTGAATTACTGATCAGCATTGATAAAACAAAGTGTGTGGGGAAAAAAATTAATTCCTGAGGGGCGCCTGGGTGGCTCAGTCGTTAAGCGTCTGCCTTCGGCTCAGGTCATGATCCCGGAGTCCTGGGATCGAGCCCCACATCGGGCTCCCTGCTTGGCGGGAAGCCTGCTTCTCCCTCTCCCACTCCCCCTGCTTGTGTTCCCTCTCTCGCTGTGTCTCTCTCTGTCAAATAAATCAAATCTTTAAAAAAGATTAATTCCTCAGAAGATAAAAAGTTATGCAGAAAAGGAAAGTAATCGTAATTTGCTACGTCTCTTTTTTTTCATTTTCTAACACCTTTTTTTTTTAAGTTTTTATTTAAATTCCAGTTAGTTAAGATACAGTGTAATATTAGTTTCAGGTGTACAATATACTGATTCAACATTTCCATACATCACCTGGCGCTCATTAAGTTAATGGTCATTCAAGTTTGAACCCGTTCTTTTCTCCTCTCCTCCCTTTTAGGTGTATTATATTTTACATCCTTTTGTATACGTGTAAGTTCCTTCACTGATTTTTACGGAAATATTTTCACTGCTTTTGTGTTTCCTCGATGTGGCCTCTTCTCTCCTTCAGTTATGGAGTTTGTTCTGTTAGTCTTCAGGTCGATTTCTGGGGTATTTAGGATGATTTGATAGTTTTCTAGTTGTGTTCGTGGGAGGAGGCAAGCCTACGGTCCTCCTCTGCTGTCGCCATCTTCCTGCTCCTAAACGTTTCAGTTTTTAATAAATTTCAGAGTCATAATAATCAGAGTGGGAGTTTAATGTATAATGCTTCCTGCTGAGGAATCAAGACGTAGCGAGACAAATGAATTAAATGTAAAAGCAATCAGCGAGGTGTGCGTGGCTCTCAGTCGGTAGAGCACCTGAGTCTTGGTCTCAGGGTTGTGAGTTCAAGCCCCATGTTGGGTATAGAGATTACTTAAAAATAAAATCTTTCAAAAAAATAAATAAAAGTAATCAGCTCAGGGCGCCTGGGTGGCTCAGTTGGTTAAGCGACTGCCTTCAGCTCAGGTCATGATCCTGGAGTCCCGGGATCGAGTCCCGCATTGGGCTCCCTGCTCAGCAGGGAGAAGCAGGGAGTCTGCTTCTCCCTCTGACCCTCCCCCTTCTCATGCTCTCTCTATCTCATTCTCTCTCTCAAATAAATAAATAAAATCTTTAAAAAAAAGTAATCAGCTCAGTATTGTGGGACATTAAAAAACCCTGTCATCCAGGACATATTGCTTTCACTGGAGCTAATTCCACACGCTTCTTTCAACAGGGTGATTTCCTGCCACTGGCCTCAAGATCATCGAGCCATCGCCTGTGGAACTACTCTATTTTGAATCTTGCTGCCTGAAGTCTGGTTGCTACCACTGGTTGGTCCACACTGTAAAGTTACGTTGCGTTCAGCCTACGGAATGGGCAGTTTTTACATTCGTATTTGACAACTCCATCTGTTGTCCCACTCTGAAAAATAAAAATTAAAAACAGAAATGAGTGTTTGGACCTGAAACCGAGCCTTTACATATAATGTCGTTTACACAGAAATTACTGTATTTCAGGGAAGCTAACAACAGTATGAGTGGCAATGAAAAAAAGCATGGAGGAAAAGGGCTTTTATGTGGCTCATCAGCTACTCCTAGAATCCCTGTCATTAACTTTTTTTTTAAAGATTTTATTTGTTTATTTGGGAGAGAGAGAGCACAAGCAGAGATTGAGGAATATTAAGTTAAATAGAATTTTTAAAAAGATTTTATTTATTTATTTGAGAGAGAGAGAATGAGAGAGAGAAGAGAGCGCACAAGCAAGGGGGAGGGATAGAGGGAGAAGAAGATTCCCCGCCAAGCACGGAGCCTGATGCAGCAAATGATCCCAGGACCCTGGGATCATGACCTGAGCTGAAGGCAGACGCTTAACCAACTGAGCCACCCAGGCACCCCTGTCATTAACTCTTTCACTAACTCATTCAAGGGCCTGACGGTCACATCATCTCTTAGTATTATGTTCTGATTTGTTACATGACAATACCTGTCCTAGTTACAGTACACTGTTATTATGAAATTCATATGTACTGATGTTCATGAAAGTGCTTAGAAAAGTGTAAAAACCTAGAGCACAAAGAGAGATGCTGGTCCAGGGCTCCCCCCAGGAATAAACCGTGTATGAGAACTCTGAAAAAAACCATATATAGGACACCCACACATTGCCAAGAAAAATACTGTTTTTATTTTATTTTTAAGATTTTATTTATTTATTTGAGAGAGAGTGCAGAACAGGGGAAGAGGCAGAAGGACGGAGAGGGAGAAACAGACTCCCCACTGAGCAAGGAGCCCGATGTGGGGCTCGATCCCAGGACTCTGAGATCATGACCTGAGCCGAAGGCAGACGCTTAACCAACTGAGCCACCGAGGTTGCCCTTGCCAAGAAAAATTTTAAAATATTTGGCTTCTTATTTGACCTCCAGCACACATATTATGTATTTTACAAATAGGTTGTCTAAAAAGGAAAATAAACAGATATTAATGAAAACATTTCCTCCACAAAAGCCAAATTTATAATCTCAGGAATCTTTACACATTAAAATATTAAAAGGAAGATACCCCAGGAAGGTTATCATATTGGAGTTTTGTTTAGAAAAGAGACATATCAGTCCCCTCTGATCTTCTCTGTCAGCTGGTTTACAATTGTCACTTATCCAAAAACTAACTTAATAGGAATAATCAGAATTGGCTCTGAGAAAAAAAATAAAAATAAAAATAAAGAAGAATTAAAGAATTCAAAAAAACCAAAAAACAAAAAATAAGAATAAACAAACAAAGAAAGAAAGAAATTGGCTCTGATATTGTGATGCATTAGTTTCCAGATTTGTTAACATTTCTCTTTTCTGAGCTATGTTGTTTTATCTGGAGCACCTTGTGAAGAATCTCATTTGGTTTTAGGCTTTCCATCATCTCTTCTCTCTCATTGGATTATCTCCCTAGGTTGACAAGATCCTCAATTTTCTCCATAGTAGATATTAAGTTATTTATGCTGTGTGTTGGTGGATCCGCGGAGGAAGCAGCAGAGATTGAGGAATATTAAGTTAAATAGAATTTTTAAAAAGACTTTATTTATTTATTTGAGAGAGAGAGAGAGTATAAGAGAGAGAGAGAGAGCGCACAAGCAAGGGGGAGGGGTAGAGGGAGAAGTAGATTCCCCGCTGAGCAGGGAGTCCAACAAGGGACTCGATCCCAGGACCCTGGGATCATGACCTAAGCCAAAGGCAGATGCTTAACCGACTGAGTCACCCAGGTGCCCCAAGTTAAACAGAATTTTTAACTCAACTTATTATTTAAGTTAATACTTGGCTTAAAAAATACTTAATATTCTGGGATTGCCTGGGTGGCTCAATCAATAAAAATCAATAAAAGATCAATAGAAATTGATCTCTGATGCCTCCTCTGGGTAAACTAATCCTAGCCACTATCTGTCTCAATGATTCCAGATCCTTCCACTACAGCTTTCTTCTGAGTAACTGTATGCCTTATGATTTTCTGAACTCACCCTTTCAAGTCAGAAAAAATTAAAACTGTGCTATCATATTTGGAAATCACTGTTAATTTATTAACCCTCACTGAGGCTATAAATGAAAAATAATAGATAATATCCTTTATTTTTTTTTAAAGATTTTATTTATTTATTTGACAGAAAGAGACACAGCGAGAGAGGGAACAGAAGCAAGGGGAGTGGGGGAGGGAAAAGCAGGTTGCCCACGGAGTAGGGAGCCTGATGCGGGGCTCGATCCCAGGACCCTGGGATCATGACCTGAGCCGAAGGCAGGCGCTTAACCGACTGAGCCACCCAGGTGCCCCAGATAATATCCTTTAGACTACTGGTGTCTTCCTAAGGAATTTTAAATGCAAATAGGGGAGCCTATGGACTCCTATAGAGAACTCATATCTACTCATCAGAGCCTGTTCCCTCTCTGACCTTAACTATTTCCTTCCCCCTCCTTCACTGTATTCCAGCCACACTGGCCTCCTTGCTCCTTTACAAGCTCTCCTGACACACTCTCATTTCAGGGCCTTGGCACATACCATTCCCTTGACTATCCCTCCCATCCATATCTTCTTCTGACTTTAACTTAAAGTCACTTGAGACCTCCCCTAACTTTACTCTATCTAGAATTACGTACAACACGCTGGTCAACAATCCATATTCACCTCACCTACTTTATCTTCTACGCTGCATTCATCATATACTCTATATTTTACTTATTATGTTTATTGTCTCTCTCCTGGATAGAACATAAGCTCTAATAGGACAGAGCTTTCTCTCTGGATTTGTCTCTTTTTTCCCACTGCTGTCTCCCCAGCACCTAAAATCTCCTGCCCATGGTAATTTAATGAATTAGCGAATATGCAGGTATATTTCTATAACTTAATTTTTATATTTATTTATATATTTACATTTATAGTTTACATTCCTGAAGGAAATTACAGTTTCAAAGCACTTTATCAAGATTCTATTTGTCATATTCTCCTCTCCTCTCCATCCCCAGGTGACTTAAACCATTTTACTTTTCAGCATCTGAGTCAGCTAAGGGCAGTTTGGGACAGGAAACCCATCAAATAATGGCTAAATATTTAAATAAGACTTCTAGGTTAGGGTGCCTGGGTGGCTCAGTTGGTTAAGCGACTGCCTTCGGCTCAGGTCATGATCCTGGAGTCCCTGGATCGAGTCCCGCATCGGGCTCCCTGCTCAGCAGGGAGTCTGCTTCTCCCTCTGACCCTCCCCCCTCTCATGTACTCGCTCTCTCTCATTCTCTCTCTCTCAAATAAATAAATAAAATCTTTAAAAAAAAAAAAAAAGACTTCTAGGTTAGTTTGAATTCTATATACCTTGAATTGTGAACAGTTCCATCGTCCTAGACTTAGTGATGATAAGGCAAGACTGATGAAACGGTGTATTGGCCTGAACACCATGTAAGGAAAGATCACGCTTCGCCATTACATTCTAGGGGTAATGGAGTATTCTCCCCGGCAGGGAGCATAAGGCCCAGTTCTCAGCTGTGGATTTCTCTCCCTTTGCCCCACCGTGTAGTCCCACTGGAGGACCCTATACTCTAGTGCAGAATGGTCTCAGAAGGCCACCTTTTAAGGAGTTCTTAAGACCTTTTGAATTATTGTCAAGACAGTTATGGGGCACCTGGGTGGCTCAGTTGGTTAAGTGTCTGCCTTCGGCTCAGGTCATGATCCCGGGGTCCTGGGATCGAGTCCCGGATCGGGCTCCCTGCTCAGCGGGAAGCCTGTTTCTCCCTCTCCCTCTGCTGCTCCCCCTGCTTGTGCTCTCTTGAGCTCTCTCTCTGTCAAATAAATAAGTAAATAAAATCTTAAAAAAAAAAAAAAAAAAGACAGTGACTCAGCAGGACCCCTTCCAGCCCTAACCTTTTTCTCTAGACCAGCCAAAATGTGGTCCACCAATTGTCAGCATCAATATCACCAGGGAGCAGACCCAGTATCAGACCAATTGAATCAGAATCCGTGTGTTAGCAGATTCCAAGGGGATTTGTGCGCACGATCATACTGGAGAAGTGCTGCCCTAGAGCCTTTAAGGCAGGCGTTTGGCTCACCTAAATCCTGCTGTGCAGGTTTTCAAATTGGAACCCAGAGGAACTCAGGGGTCTCTGCCTCTGCGTTCTTAAGGTTGAACAGGAAGTCAAAGCTTGGTTTTCCCAAACTGTCACAGAGGGCCCAGGCTTTAGAGAAGCCAGACTCAGAACTCTTGGTGTGAGAGAGAGATAGTGGCTGGCCGACCCAAGCTCTTTATATATTTGTTGTCATTTATCACAGGTGGTTCCAGTTCACCATATCCCATTGGATAATCCAGCTGCCCTACTCGAAATCATATTGTGGAAATGCGCCACTGATTGAAAAGAAAAGCAATCAAATCACCTCATCTTCCTTCTGTGACTTTGGAGGAAGGGTCCAAGCCTATGCCAGGCCCTTCCCAGTGCTGGGTTCCATCACTCTTAAGTTGTTTTTTTTTTTTTTAAAGGTTTCTGAAATCATACTCTGTTTTCTCCAAATAAGTGAATAAACCAGGATACAAATGTGATAATTCCTATTCCTCTGCTATTTAGGAGATTTTTATTTCTCTGCTACCATAAACTCACAGTAAATATGTAAAAGCAACTCTGGATATATAAGAGCTCAACAGCGTACCAATATCCATCCATGTCCCCATCCTTTCCTCCCTCAACATAAACATACTTTTTTTATTTTTGCCCTTATCTCTCCTAATTTGATCCTCAGTGATCATCTATTCATTTTCTTTTTTTTTTTTAAGATTTATTTATCTATTTATTTATTTGACAGAGAGAGAGCACAAGCAGGGGGAGCGGCAGGCAGAGGGAGAGGGAGAAGCAGGCTCCCCACTGAGCAGGGAGCCCGATGCGGGGCTCGATCCCAGGACCCTGGGACCATTACCTGAGCCGAAGGCAGACGCCCAACCATCTGAGCCACCCAGAGGCCCCATCTATTCACTTTCTAATCATGGTATTAAATGTGTAAAAATAGAGTACTGGAAGTGTTAGGCTTCATTTATCCAGGGAACATGAAGGATTAAAAGATTCAGGACTTGAGGACACTGGAAAATATGGTCGACACTATTGACATTTTATATCAGATTAATTCTTTGCTTTAGGGGGGCTATCCTCTGGCGTGGCAGATGCTTAGCAGCATCCCCGGCCTTTACCCCCCTTGCCCACTAGATGTCAGTAGCACTCCCTCAATTGTGAGATCCAATAAAATGCCGAATTTGGGGGGGGAGGGGAGGGGGGGAATGGCCCCAGTTGAGAACTACTGTGTTTATCATCTGTCCGAGCTTTAGTATGTGCTGCTCTCAACATCAAACTGATTCTGTCTTCTCAGTTTGAGAGGTATTGGGAGTAGAAAGAATTTAAAAATTATAAGGTTTTGGGGATTGAGAGATGCGAACTACATACAAGGTTTTCCCTAGAATCACTTTACCTTTCCTGACAAGGAAATTCAGACGTGAAACCTCAGGTAGGAATGGCTTTACAGATATTGGCAGAGAATCAACAGCAGTGACTACTTTGGCAACATGTTAGAATCAGCCGGGGGTAAAAAAAAAAAAATTTCTTCCTTTCTTTCCTTTCTTTCTTCTCTTTCTTTTCTTTCTTTCCTTTCTTTCTTTCTTCTCTTTCTTTTCTTTCTTTCTTCCTTCCTTCCTTTCCTTTCTTTCTTTCCTCCTCTGCCTCAACCCTGCCCTGGAAAACTGAGATTTAATTGGTCTGGAGATGGGCCTAGAATAGGTATTGTTTTTGTTTATTTTTGAGAGAGACAACACGAGCGGAGGTGGGAGGGGCGTGGCGGGCAGAGGGAGAAGCAGGCTCCCCCTGAGCAGGGAGCCCCTGCAGGGTTCCATCCCAGGACCCTGAGATCCTGACCCAAGCAAGCCAAAGGCAGCTGCTTAACTGACTGAGCCACCCAGGCGCCCCTTATTTACTTACTTTTTAATGTTTAAATCCTTGAGGGGCACAGCCTCCCATGGATTCTGCGTCCAATGGCTTTAGCGGGAATATGGCACGAACCATGCAACTGTTTGCTTGGGCATTAAGTTCCCTTTCTCCAAATTACTCTGGTTTTGTTTGGTTTGCCACCAGGAGTCACTGGGTTATTTGCTTTGCACATATAAGCATGTCTCGCCTAGATAGAATTCAGTTTCCTCTCTAACATAAATACCTTCAATTTTTAATTTTTTTAATTTTTATTTTTTTACCTTCAATTTTAAGAAGAGCTGTGTGGTCCCTTTGGTTTCAGAGACACCACTTATAGCCAGTAAAAATGGTCTTTGCCCATAGATCTCCAGACAAATTTGTTTTAGAAGTCCTGTCACCAGCAGGTCTCCACACCTCCAAAATAGCGGAAAAGGCCTTACATCATTAATAAAAGTTGAGGACTTATATTAAAGTGCCGCTCAGCATGTACTTCTTGTCCTCTTTCACACAGTGTTGTCCAGAGTGCACTCCTGAAACACAAAGATGAACCTGGAGTATCTGAGCAGTGGTGTTCTCTTTCTTTGATGTTCTGAGAAAAGAGTGGCATCTTGTGTGGTCTAGTGAGAGATCTGAGTTACTGCTGTTTTGTGTTTATGAATGTGGGATATCCAAATCTTTCCCAAGTTCCCTTAGGGTAGTTATTTTTTAAATCTTCTCTTAAGTTCTTGAAGATAAGCTAAATGAACAAAACATGAGACTTCTTTTCACTCAGAGAAATTAGGGAATGAAGATGAGCCACAATAGTTCAAAAGTGGAATACTGAGTGGCGCCTGGCTGGCTCAGTTGGTAGAGCATGTGACTCTTGATCTCGGGGTCATGAGTTCCAGAACCACATTAGGTGTAGAGATTACTTAAATAAATACAACTTAAAACAAACAAAAAAGTATTATACCAAGGGAGAGGAAAACGATTCTAGAATTCACTACCCTGAGCACTGAATTCTGTTCTGAAGTCCAGGTAATTCCTTTTGTTTGTTGTTTTTTTTAATACATTATCTTTTTTTGTGCTATCTTTTTTTTTTTTTTAAGATTTTTATTTATTTGAGAGAGCGAGCGACAGAGATCACAGAGGGAAAGAGAGAAGCAGACTCCCCACTGAGCAGGGAGCCCAATGTGGGGCCTGATCCCAGGACCCCGAGATCATGACCTGAGCCGAAGGCAGACATTTAACTGACTGAGCCACCCACCCAGGCACCCAAGGCAGAGTTCTTAAGAGGTGACACTAAAAGCAGGATCCATAAAAGGAAAAGTCCATAAACTGGATTTCATTAAGAACTATTGCTCCATGAAAAACCTTGTTAAGAGGATGAAAAAACAAACTAGAGTGAGGAAAAGTGTTTGCAAACTACGTATTTTTTAAAGTAGATGAAACAGGTCTCTACTGGAAGATCTAGGACTTTCATAGCTGGTGAGAAGTCAGGCCTGGCTTCAGAGCTTCCAAGACAGGCTAATGTAGCTGGTGACTTTAAGCTGAAGCCAATGCTCATTCACCATTCGGAAAATTCTAGGGCCCTTAAGAATTATGCTAAATGTACTCTGCCTGTGGTCTGTAAGTGGAACAGCAAAGCCTGCAGGACAGCACATTTGTTTATGACATGGTTTACTGAATAGTAAGCCCACTGTTGAGACCTACTGTTCAGAAAAGATTCCTTTCCAAATATGACTGCTCATTGACAATGCACCTGGTCACCCAGGAGCTTTGATGGAGATGTCCATTGCAATTCATACTGTTTTCATGCCTGTTAATACAACATCCATTCTGCAGCCCATGAAGCAAGGCGTAATTTCTTAAGACTTTTGAATCTTATTAAGAAATACCTTTTGTAAGGCTATGGCTGTCATTGATAGTGAATTTTCTGATAGATCTGGACAAAACAAATTGAACACTTTCTGGAAAAGATTCACTATTCTTCCCCCTTTTTAAAAGATTTTATTTATTTGACAGAGAGAAAGTGAGAGAGCACAAGCAGGGGGAGGGAGAGGGAACAGACGTCCCACTGAGCAGGGAGCCCCATGCGGGACTCGATCCCAGGACCCTAGGATCATGACCTGAGCTGAAGGCAGACGCTTAACGAATTCGCTATTCTTGATGCCATTAAGAACATGTTATTCAGGGTTAAGAGGTCAAAATATCAATATTAACAGAAGTTTGGAAGAAGTTGATTCCAGCCCTTATTGGAGGATTGAGGGATTCAAGACTTCAGGAGAGAAAGTGACTGTAGATGTGGTTGAAACAGCAAGAGAACTAGAATCAGATGTGGAGACTTAAGATGTGCCTGAATTGCTGCAACTTCAGGATCATGAGAGTTTCTTCTAACGGGAAGAGCAAAGAAAGTGGCTTCTTGAGATGGAACCTACTCCTATCGAAGATGCTGTGAAGACTGTTGAAATGATAAAGGATTTAGAATATTACATTAACTTCGTTGATAAAGCAGCGGCAGGTTGGAGAGGAGGAGACTCCAATTCTGAAAGAAGTTCTACTGTGGGTAAAATGCTATCAAACAGCAAAGATGCACACTACACAGAAATTGTTCTTGAAAGGAATTGAGGAAGCAAACTTCATTGTTGTCTCAGGAACCTGCCCAGCCTCCGCACCTTAAGCAACCACCTCCCTAATCAGTCAGCAGCCATCAATATCAGAGGCCAGACCATCCACCAGTAAAAAGATTACCACTGGCTGAAAACTCAAATGGTGGTTAATATTTGTAGCAATAAAGTATTTAATTAGGGCATCTACATTTATAGACATAATGCTTTTGCACATTTAATAAACTACAGTATAGTGTAAACCTAACTTTTATATGCACTGGGAAACCAAAACTTTTATTTGACTCACTTTGTTGAGATACCGTCTTTATTGCAGTGGTCTGGAACCAAACTCACAGTAACTCCGAGGTATGCCTATAAATAGGAGATAGAAAGTAGAATAACAAAGAAAATTAAGTGGAAATAATTTTTAAAAGATTCTAGAAAAAAATATAAAGACAAGCAAAGGCAATCCAAAATACACAGAATTGGACTCCCCAGAGAAAACAAAAGCAACGGAACAGAACCATTCTGAAGAAAGCACTCAAAGATACTAAATGAAACCGAAAGAATACACCATGTTCAAGAGGAAATGATCCAGAATGGTCCAAACAGAGAGCTATTTGAAGAGCTATCTTCAAAGATAAAAGACCCTTTTGAACAGTGAGGCAAAAAGAGACACTTAAGGCTTTGGGGATGAGGGGGAGTAGCAAGCTGGCCTCGGCATTTACAACAGAACAATGCTCCTAATATCCTTGAGCAAGAGGAGTGAGACGAGCAGTCTTTCAAGAAAAAAAAAGTTTTAGATATGAAAGAACTCGGCATTCTGAGTCCTTTCTGAAGAAAGCTCTAGAGAACAAACAAATCAAGTCAGGAGTAACTGGATTAACTACAGAAAAGAGTTAACAATGAGCATTACGTATACATAACTGGAGGAAAAAGGACTTTAAAAAAGTGAGCAGATAGGAGTAACAGAACAAGCAGTGGGAATCTAATGATGTAGAAATGACATAAAGTTGAGGGGAAGAAGGAGCAAGATAGGAAAATAGTTGGTTCCTATGCAAACTTGAGTTTAGTGTGACAAAGCTGAACACCAAGAGATAATTGACTCAAATGCAAATTAAGAGGTAGATAAGACTGAAGGATGAGGGAAGGGAAAAATGTAATAATCACTGTTCACACAGAAAAATAGGTACTAATGAAAGTAAAAGTATTGGAGCACCTGGGTGGCTCAGCCGTTAAGCGTCTGCCTTCGGCTCAGGTCATGATCCCAGGACATGCCCCACATCGGGCTCCCTGCTCCGTGGGAAGCCTGCTTCTCCCTCTCCCGCTCCTCCTGCTTGTGTTCCCTCTCTCGCTGTGTGTCTGTCAAATAAATAAAATCTTAAAAAAAAAAAAAAAAAAGAAAGTAAAAGTATTAAGGAGGTTTAAGTTTTATGGGTAACCACTAGAGAGAAAATTTGAATTCTCCTAAATTCCTGAAGAACTACATACATACACAAATATAGCTGGCATGATAAAAAGATAAAAATCACCCACTGAATTATTTTTAGATTGCATTAGACAAAAAACCTAAATCTTTGCTGCATCGAAGAGTCACACAAGAGGATACAGAAGGCTGAATAGAAACAGGCAAAATTATACAATTCCTTTATAAATCTTGATTGTCATTATAAGAGAACATTCATATTCAAGATACAAAATATTTGAGGATGAAGGATTTTAACATCTTTAGTTTACTTCCAAATATCTCACTAAAAAGTGTTAAGCATGTGGGAATGCAAGCTGGTGCAGCCACTCTAGAATAAACAGTATGGAGGTTACTCAAAAAGTTGAAAATAGAGCTACCCTATGACCCAGCAATTGCACTACAGGGTATTTACCCCAAAGATACAAATGTAGTGATCTGAAGGGGCACATGCACTCCAACGCTTATAGCAGCAATATCCACAAGAGCCAAACTATGGAAAGAGCCTAGATGTCCATCAACAAATGAATGGATAAAGATGTGGTATATATGTATATAACGGAATATTATGCAGCCATTAAAAAATGAAATCTTGCCATTTGCAACCACGTGGATGGAACTAGAGGGTATTATGCTAAGCAAAATAAGTCAATCAGAGAAAGACAATTATATGATCTCACTGATGTGTGGAATTTGAGAAACAAGGCAGAGGATCATAGGGGAATGGAGGGAAAAATAAAACAAAACCAGAGAGGAAGACATACCGTAAGAGACTCAGGAAACAAACTGAGGGTTGCTGGAGTGGTGGGGGGTGGGAGGGATGGGGTGGCTGGGTGATGGACATTGGGGAGGGTATGTGCTATGGTGAGTGCTGTGAATTGTGTAAGACTGATGAATCACAGACCTGTACCCCTGAGACAAATATGACGTATATGTTAATAAAAAGAAAAAAAAAGATAATTGACTAAGCAAAAAAAAGTGTTAAGCATGGCTAATATCTATGTGAGATGTATACATACTTACTGGTCTAATTGTGGGAATTTTGTTCAAAATTTCTTAAAGAGTTAAAAATAAAAAATGTATGCTTTAAGGGGCGCCTGGGTGGCTCAGTTGTTAAGCGTCTGCTTTCAGCTCAGGTCATGGTCCCAGGGTCCTGGGATCGAGCCCCGCATCGGGCTCCCTGCTCAGTGGAAAGACTGCTTCTCCCTCTCCCACCCCCTTGCTGTGTTCCCTCTCTTGCTGTGTCTCTGTCAAATAAAATCTTAAAAAAAAAAAAAAAAATGTATGGACAACTTGCTGGCTCAGTCAGTAGAACGACTGACTCGATCTCAGGGCTCTGAGTCTGAGCTTCATGTTGGATGTTGATTAAAAAAAATTTTTTTAGGGGCGCCTGGTGGCTCAGTCGTTAAGCATCTGCCTTTGGCTCAGGTCATGATCGCAGGGTCCTGGGATGGAGCCCCATGTTAAGCTCCTTGCTCCGCGGGGAACCTGAATCTCCCTCTGCTTCTGACTGCCACTCTGCCTACTTGTGCTGTCAAATAAAATCTTTTAAAAAAGTTGTTTTTTAGATTCTGTATTTTTGACAGAGAAAGCACAAGCAGGGGGAGCAGCAGAGGGAGAGGGAGAAGCCGACTCCCTGCAGAGCAGGGAGCCCAACACAGGGCGGGGCTCCATCCCAGGACTTCAGGATCATGAACCGAGCCTGAGGCAGACGCTTGACTGAGCCACTCAGGTGCCCCTAAAAATAAAATCTTGAAAAATAAAAATGTAAAATAAAATAAAGGCAACAAAAATAGAAACTGACAGCTCTCCTATAATGCAATCAGTGAGGAAATCCAACGTCAGTCCCTCAGAACACCTGAGAAAGGAACTCAAGAGGAAAGATGGAAGAGCTATAGGGTATATTTGCTTACGTGCAGAAAGTGACTTCCCTCTCACATCACCCACTTGAATAGGTTTTCCATGAAAAATACTAATACATGCCTCCTAGTTTTGTTGCAAGCTTAAACAAAACTTCAAGCCTGCCTGCACTTATCCATGTTGGTAGACTAGGGCAGCTAGACTAGTTCTAAGTAGAAAAACCTCTGAAGACCTACTTTGGTAGTGAGCAGAGGCTATTATTTAATATCCCTCCCTAACATCACTGTTGCACTTGCCATTTGTTGCAACCAGTCCTCCCAAGTTCATGCTGTTTCTGCCTCCACCCCATTCTGAAGACCAACAGATCGTTGGTTCCATACCTGTGTACTCATCAGCATGGGATTCTTCACCCAGGTCTCCAGTTGCTTCTCTTCCAAACCGTTCTTGTAAGTGAACAAAACACTTTGAACACATGCTCCACCTCTATCTTCCTCCTGGTTTTTGAGAGCTCTTCCAGAAGGTGGTACGTACAAGTATTTGTCTTTTTTAAAAAAAGATTAGAGAGAGATCACGAGTAGGGGGTAAGGTAGAGGGAGAAGCAGACTCCCGCTGAGCAGGGAGCCCGATGTGGGACTCAATCCCAGGACCCTGGGATCATGACCCGAGCCGAAGGCAGACACTTAACCAACTGAGCCACTCAGGCGCCCTGGTATCTGTGTCCTTGCTTTCTAACCTTACCCAGATGTATCAAGTGCCTTTCCGGTAGGACAATATCACACATTAAAATGCCAGAAGTTTACATTCTAGCAATGTCATGAGGGTAAGAACGCTTGTTCACTGAATACACAGTAAAAACAAGTTAAAAAAAGAACAAGACTCTTTAAGAGGTATTCAAATAAGTCAATTTTAATAAGATCCTCTACACACACATTTGCTACTGAAAATTGAAACAGCACAAAAAAATTTTATTACAATTTTTGAAAACCACAAAATCTAGCATACACATCTGCCCTAATCATGCTCTAACCAAACCACCCAAAGTTTTCTGTGTATTCCTTCTGCACAAGTTACTTGGCTTCCAATTTTTGAGGTTAGGTCTTGTCTTAATGACTTCAGGCCTCTCAAACACACAGGCAACACTCAAAACCTATTAGTGCTTCCTTAGGTCAGATCAAAAGGTGGACGTGTACTGAAGTCATTCAAATGCAAACTACAGTATTCCTCACAAATTACTGGTATGAAGGTAGGAAAGATACAAAAAAGACTTTATAATATCATAGATTACCAAAATATTATAGTTTGCCCTAACATAGAGCAGCTTTCCCAAGCTGTTGCAAAATGATCCTAAAATCAGTAGTTAAGAAGAAACCATACAAGAATAAAGTTTATGTTTACATTGGCTCTATGTCATAATTATTCTCCATGCTGGTTTCCTCAGAAAGATCTTTATGATAAAGGCAATAATGACAGCGACATCTAAATCTTTCTACTCTTGATTCACCCTGAAAAAAAGTGAAATGGATTAATTGCATTAATAATTTAAATAAAATGGATTAATTGCACCATGATGAGGTGTAACCAAGCCTCCACCCTCAAATCTAGGGTTGGTTATTATTATAACCTTTTAAGTTGTGTTCCATGCCAACTCAGGGCTTGACTTCACCACTGAGATCAAGACCTGCGCTGAGATCAAGAGTCGGATGCTTCACCAACTGAGCCACCCAGGCACCCCTAGAATAGCCTTTGGAATACATTTTGGAGGGCAAAGAGGAGGCAGGATTGAAATGTATGGGTACCAAAGAATGCCAGATTGTGGGTCATTTTGTGATGGTAACATCTGACTGTCAACCAGTAAAATATATCCTAGTGTCATTCTCTGAATGCCTTAAATGTAACTTCTTCTGGACCCAGTACTCAAGGTTGTTTGCTCTTACTAGAGTATCATCATGACCATGTTTCTGACAGCACTTGAAAAGGTACAAATATACCACCAAGAGTTAACCCTAATGTAAACGATAGACTTGAAGTGAGAACGTGTCAGTGTAGGTTCAACTGTACAAATTTATCACTGGCATGGGATGTTCATAGTGGAGGACACTGTGTATTCAGGAGGTATATGGGAACACTCAACTTTCCGCTCAATTTTGCCATTAATCTAAAACTGCTCTAAAAAAATTAAAAAATAAAAAACTAAATAAAAATTACAAACATGAACTGATTTCTCCAGAATTCCCAGAGATTCAAAATCAAATTCCCCTTTCCTCCTCTCAAAAACCAAAACCAAAAAATTGAAACCAGACAGCCACCCACATGTATAGTTTGAGAAAATCTTTTACCTCATCAGCTTCCTTCTGCTGTAGATCTTTTTGAAGCTTTATGGGAAGAAAAAAATATATTTACTGAAAACTATCAAAAAGGTTGGATTACTAACATTATACATCTACCGTAAGAAGTTGGAGAATCTTAAAAACACAACTGTTACTCACACCCTGCGCTCATCAGTATGGTTGACTGACTGCTGCCTATCATTCCTAGTGGCTGTTGAGCACCCTGGTGGGGCAGCGCTGTCTGCCCAGATCCCATGAACCTACCTGGGACCCCGGGCTGAGGTAGCGCTGGTACTGAATCATTCGAATCATCCTTGCCATCCTTTCTTTCCGAGCAGTTAACAAAGTCCTTACTCCAGTCCTCCTCCCGCTGCTGCTAAGGATGCGCTCAACCAGCCCCTGTGGTTTCGTCTCTCTGTCCTGCTGCTGGGATGGATATTCTGGTAGAGGGGAAGGGAGTTTGATACTAGAGTCGAGAGTCAATTTACCAAGATTCTTTGTTAATACTTCGGAGATAGTTTGAGAGGCACCTGTAAGAAAAGAGAAAAGTTAAGATCCATTAGAGTGCATTGCATCATCCAGAAGTCACTTGTCTCAGGCTCCAAGTAGGTCTGCTCTTAAGCAGGTTGACAATGGACAACGGGAGGTACTTCAGCGTGGAAGATCACACATAGCGAGCACATTACCTACTCTGCTAACCTAACATGTTGCATGTGGTGAGACAGTACATTTGAGAATATGCTTAAGAATCCACTATGATGAGACACCTGGGTGGCTCAGTCGGTTCAGCGTCTGCCTTTGGCTCAGGTCATGATCCCAGGGTCCTGGGATTGAGCCCCACATCGGGCTCCCTGCTCAGCGGGGAGCCTGCTGCTCTCCCTGCTGTGCTCTGTCAAATGAATAAAATCCTAAAAAGAAGCCGTTATGATGCGGGGCACCTGGGTGGCTCAGTCAGTTTAGCAGCCAAATGGATCTCAGCTCAGGTCTTTATTTCATGATCTCAGTGTCCTGAGACCGAGCCCCCTGTCAGGCTCTGTGCTCAGAGTGGAGTCTGTTTGTCCCTCTCCCTCTGCTCCTCTTCCCTCTTGTGCTCTCTCTCTCTAAAAATAAAGCCAAAAAAAGAAAGAAGAAGAATCATCCACTATGATGGGAAACAGTCCTTAAAAAAATTTTCCCCGCTCTTCTTGTTATTGGTAGTTCTGAAGGTTAGATATTTTTCCTGCCACAGGGTCAAAAGGTATCTAAATAGGATTCCAACTGGAAAAACATGTGATTCCACCTGGAAAAACATGTGCAGTTTTCCTATTTTCACTTGTGTTAGTTTGTAATAGAAGGGGGGGAAGAGACGCACAACAAAGCATTAATGCAAATCAAAAATCAGTACACAAGTTTCAGCAGTTCAACTTGGTAACACTTATAAACCTCTTAAACTTTCTTGCGGGGGCGGTAGGGGGGGGTAAAGGCCCGTGAAATAGACAAGGAAACCCCACATACAACCGTCTCTCCTTAAACAGAACGAAGAAGCTGAACTGGCTGTTACCCTCTTCACTTACACCCAACCTTTCCATGGTACAAAATCTCTCCACTCAAACTCCAAAATCAGCCACTCACTTGCCTCTTTGATCCAAACCCATATGCATACCCCGTACACTCTCAAAACTCATATAAAGCAGTTAACGTTCATTTTCCCTGTGTGTGAAAGCATTAAGTAAACGAGTCAGGATCCATTTGACTTCCAGGGACTTGCGCACATGTAAATAAAGATCCCTAGTTGGGAACCATCAGGTACGAAGGCAGGTTCGAGGGAAAGCAGAGATCGGATTATACAGATACCCTCTCTTTGTTAATTTTCCCTTTGTATATATCCACCCAGGTTCTTTCCTCAAAGATGGGGGGAAGCAGGTCTGGACTGGGGAGGGGCAGGGGGAGAAGATGCTGACAGAATAGAAAATATCAGCAAGCTTCCCACCCAGCTTTCTAGCTGCCCAGTGAGGACTGGCTCAAAGCCACCCACCACCATCCAGCCCCACCCATTAGTCCTGGTGGTAAGGTTTCAAATCCATTGAGTGGTTCTCTGTGGTCAAGCCTGGGGTTGGGTTCTGCTACGGGAAGAAGCCAGGAGAGGACCTAATTGGCAGTATTTCTGGAACACTGTTCCTCAAAAAGCCCTCCAGAGTCTGTCCTACTAATTTACATTATAGAACACATTCACTGGCTTTAAGTGTTCCCCTTTTTTCAATTTCTTCTGAAAAGCCATCTCCCTGCTTAATATTCCTAAAGGGTAAATTTAGCTGGAAAACCAATCCAGAAAATGCTGGTGAGATTAAGAAAAACTTTAGGTTAAATTAAGAGTTTAGGTTTCTTGTATTTTGTTCCTTTTCACATTCCTGACATGTATTGCTGATAGGCAGACATTTTGAGCCACGATCTAGGAGAATCCCGATTGCTCTTCCCCAGAAACAGAACTGAAAACATTTTTAAGTGTTCCTGAACGTAGGAAGTAAACCATGCAGCTCTCAACACCCCTTCCCCAATTTCCCTCCTGCCCTCCGTGTTTCTTCACTGGGGAGACCTACACAACCTTGGCCCTCCTGCCTGGAAGACTGAAGTCAATTTAAGAAGGAGGGCAACCTCTTCGCTCCCGAACCCCCTGTCGTCAGAAAGGGTACCATCTGGCTTACCCAAGCCTTCCTGGCAATTCTCTTCACTGGGCATCTGAGATGACCCCAGGGCCCAGGTTGGGTAAAGCTGCTTTGGCGAATCCATTGGAAGCCTGGTCACAGACCGAAGCTCCTCCTAGATCTTCGGGGTCCAGTGGGAGGTGATGCTCAAGACTCAACTTGCTACAAAATACCTGGGAAGAACTTTATAGCCCAGAAGGAGCAAGAAAAACCCAAACTCCTTTGGAGTGGCAAGAGAAAGAACAAACCTCAAAGCTCCCATCAGGTTTCCTCTTAAAACTACAGATAGGCCAATCAGCCAGCCTATTTTAATGTAAATGCTAATGGTTAAAGGGATAAGGTGAGTGGGTGTAGTCCCATTGGTGGACTAATAGGGTGATGCTTCATCTGCTCCGCATTAAAACAATCATACTCTCCTACACGTAGGCTGGAAAATTTTAAAAAGAGCCTCTGGGGTTGTATCTCCCTAAGGTTGCCTTGAAAATCAGTTTTTCCAAACTACTTCTGGAAATGGCTACTGGTTTGTGAACTGGGCTCTACAGTGTTCTAGTGCAGAGAGATGAAGGGTGGTTCCCCCCCAACTGCTAATTAATTCCCAATTAAATTAATTGAGAAAGTTCCTTTAAAAGTTTTCCTTGCCTGACATCTTAAACCTGCGGATGCTAGTAAGGGAACAGAGAGGAGAAATAAAGTGTCTGTTAGAAACACTTCAATAGCTTGATATTTTATGGATGTGTGCTTTGCATCTGTAATTTTAGTTTGTTTTCTAGACTATTAATTGAATTGCATTTAACATTTGTGAGCAGCTGAAATTAAATGTATAAATTCCCACCCCCACCCCAATACTTATACTGAACTCGCAACGAGCACCATCATTAACTGCTGATTTTCTGCGGGAGGTGGAGAACAAGGCCCACCCCCCTCTGGCAAAATGCATGTTTTTCCCATCTCCTATTTAATGTACAGCTTCCCCTATACCGGCTTTAGCTGGAAATCATGAGCAAATACTCAAACGCAATCTCGCTTTTTTTTACTAAAAAGCAAAAGTCGAAGTTCTGATCAAGAAATATTTTTGCAGGAGATGAAGAACAGCCATAAATACATGTTAGGTTACAATACTTTATTCAAATGGTTCTCAAAAAATCTGGCCTCCAGACAGGCAGCATCAACAGCCCCTGGTAACTTGTAGGATATGATTAAAAAAGCCCTGAGCTCCAACCCAGCTCTGCTGAATCAAAGACGCACCCAGCAGTTTAGCAGGCCTCCCAGGGGAATCAGAAGCACTGCTTTATGGCACTCTTAACTCTCCACTCCTGGTCTGTTCTCAGCCATTCCCCCTTTGCCATGGATACCTGTCCCCTAGCAGTCCCTCAGAATTCTGCGGGAGACGTGAGGGCAAATATCAGATGGCAGGAGGTGTAAGATTAGGAGATAAGACAGTGAAAAGGGCTGGCATAGACTCTCACTCAAAAAATCCAGGTTTAGAGAGAGCCATTCCTACAGGAACTGTGTGGGATATGGATGGCGGAGATGCCGTTTTCTTCAACATGACAGAAGCTGAGCCAACAGAAGGTAAAAAATATGAGAGACAGGGTTGTTGGGGAAACACCCTCCCTAAATATGCTTAAAAAGATCAGATTTTTAAAAAATCTTTAGGGGCGCCTGGGTGGCTCAGTCGGTTAAGCATCTGCCTTCGGCTCAGGTCATGATCCCAGGGTCCTGGGATCGAGTCCCACATCGGGCTCCTTCCTCAGTGGGGAGCCTGCTTCTCCCTCTCCCTCTTGCTTGTGCTCACTATCTCTCTCTCTAAAATAAATAAAATCTTTAAAAAAATAAATAAAATAAAAAATCTTTAAAAGTTATGATAGCTTTCTAGTTAACATGTTTTTTTCTTCATAGTATGAAAGATGAGGTAAAAAGCCAAACAGAATGAAGCAACTTGAAAACAAACAAACGGTGCCTGGGTGGCTCAGTTGGTTAAGCGACTGCCTTAGGCTCAGGTCATGATCCCAGGGTCCTGGGATTGAGTCCCACATCGGGCTCCCCGTGCTCTGCGGGGAGCCTGCTTCTCCCTCTGCCTGCCACACCCCCCTGCTTGTGCTCTCTCTCTCTCTCTCTGTCAAATAAATAAATAAAATCTTTAAAACAAACAAAACAATGCAGACTATAAAAACACATCAAGGAAATGATACCTAATTTCTGAAGAGATAAGAAATCATATGTAATATTTTTGAAACAGGATGCCCCTTTTAAAGAAGGAAAAGAGCAAAAAAAAAAAAAGAGTACCTGGATTTAGACATTTGATATTAGAAACAAAAAAAATGGTTTGAAGACAAAAATCAAAGATATTCTCTTAATAAGTAAAGCAGAACCACAAGCAGATATAAAATAGAGAAAATATAAGAAGAGCATTTAATATCAGGAATATAATGGCTCAGATTCCTCAACCACATTGAATGCTAGAGGATAGTGGAGAAACACCTTCCAAATTCTGAAGGAAAATACTTCCCAACCTAGAATTCTATATTTAGTCAAATTATTGAGCAAGTGTGGAACATTCCCAGATACTCAGTTTCTCAAAAATGTCACCATCAGGATAGATTCCTTTGTCTTGTGGGAAATTAACTTGATACAAGAACACTACCAGGCAAGTACTCCCAAGGTCATGAAACAGAAAGGCTCACAGACCATATTAAAAAGCTCATATCTCAGGCGCCTGGGTGGCTCAGTTTGGTTAAGTGACTGCCTTCGACTCAGGTCATGATCCTGGAGTCCCTGGATCGAGTCCCACATCGGGCTCCCTGCTCGACAGGGAGTCTGCTTCTCCCTCTGATCCTAACCCCTCTCATGTGCTCTCTCTCATTCTCTCTCTCTCAAATAAATAAATAAAATCTTAAAAAAAAAAAGCTCATATCTCTCAGTTTTTTCAGTTTAAGGTGCACAGCAAAAGGCAATGCAAAAGGGGTGGGATAAACAAATGGATTCAGAATGTTAAAAACAAGACAACAGGCCCAAATGGAGTCGCTCCTGCTAAGCTCCATGTCACCAAATTGATGCTTCATGTAATTACAGTTTGGGCTCTCCCAGAAATGAAATCTGAAACCAGTCCATCTGATCAGCACTGTTAGGTAATCTGCCAGCAGACCCCTGCCATTCCCTAAAGGAAAGTATCCTTACAATAACTAGTCCGCTTTTTTGCACAGTACAACTTCCTTACTCCTACTCCCTTCTGCCTGTAAAATCTCCTTTCTTGTATAGCTCTTTAGAATTCCTTTCTATCTGCTAGATTGGATGCTGCCCAATCCATGAATCATTGAATAAAGCCAATAAGATCTTTAAAATTTACTCCAATGAATTTTGTTTTTTGGGAATAGGCTACAGTCTAGATGGATCTTAATTCCCAAGTTAAGGAATCTGCAGTTGATAGGCTTCAATACACACTATCCTAAAATATGACATCTTGGCATATTGAATATTTTAAGCTGAGAGGTACCCTTCCCATACCTGCAGGAAAGGAACATATTTATCTCCAAGACAGAGGGACACTGATAAGAACCCAGATGAAGGGGCGCCTGGGTGGCTCAGTCAGTTAAGCGTCTGACTCTTGGTTTCTCAGAGTCCTGAGATCGAGCCCCACATCAGGCTCCTCACTGCAGAGTCTCCTTGAGATTCTCTCTCTCCCTCTGTCCCTTCACCCCAACCCCTCCATACTCTCTCTCAAATAAATAAATAATTTTTTTTTTAAAAAAAGAACCCAAATGAACAGGTCTTGCTAAGTTTCCCCTTCTACTACAATTACCTCATACTCCTTAATCCATGATATTCTTTCATGATTGTCCAGTCTTCATCAAACCTAGCATAGAAAGGCTCAGGTTTAACCATTTGTCCAGGTCTTCATTTCCTTATAAAGGCTCCTGTGAGTCAAATTTACATTTGTAAAGTAAATTTGTATCCTTTTCTCCTGCTAATCTGTGTTTGTCAGTTTAATTTTTAGGCCCAGCCAGGGACCTTAACAGGGTCAAGAAAGCTTCTTTCTTCCCTACACACTGTTTATATGTTTTTGGTTTTTTTTTAAAGATTTTATTTATTTATTTGACAGAGAGACACAGCGAGAGGGAACACAAGCAGTGGGGTGGGAGAGGGAGAAGCAGGCTTCCCACAGAGCAGGGAGCCCGATGCGGGGCTCGATCCCAGGACCCTGAGATCATGACCTGAGCCAAAGGCAGACGCTTAACGACCGAGCCACCCAGGCACCCCTGTTTATATGTTTTGTCTCTCCACTGCATCTTCCTTCCCCATTGATGGGGTTGTCATGAGAACCAGAGCTGAGGTTGAGGAAAGAGCCCCTACGTGGAAAGTACCAGGTACTAATAACACACACTGATTCTACCAGTGAAATAGGCCGGGCCATAGCTGTAGACTGCCAATTAGCCTGGTGAGCAATCATGAATTTTGTTTGCATTTCAAGGGCAGAGCATATGTGGGCCCACGATGGGATAATAGTGGGTGCCCCTAATGGGTGACTGATTTAGGGGTGAGATAGTCAGTCCACAGGTGATATGATCATGACTTGTTCTTTCCATCCTTTTTTTTCTGTAAGTAATAACTGTTTTTTTTGGTTACTATTTTACTTACTGAATATTTTTTTTAACTTACAGTATATTTAAACACACATAATGAATTCTGCCTATATCTCACATGCTAGTTATTTACTAAGTATCCACACTCAGTAATGAGTTTCACCTCTGTCTCATAAGCTACTAGTTCACTGTCCATGCTTAACCTTAAGGGTATCATCTATCCCATTTCTTTTTTCCCTCTACTGCAGAATTGAATACTCTCAAATAACAGTTCAAATGCACGTTATACCTTTTACCAGGAATGCTGATCTAACTAAAACAGAAAATAACCACATTAGAAGGGTGAGGAGATTGAAAATATGTGAGTGTGGTAGGGGAGAAGAAAAAGCTAAATCTGTGTTGGAAGTCAATAATAATGCCCAACACCAAAAAGAAGAAAGAAAGAAAGAAAGAAAAAAAAAAAGAAAAAAAGGAAAGAAAGAAAGAAAGAAAGAAAGAAAGAAAGAAAGAAAGAAAGAAAGAAAGAAAGAAAGAAAAGAAAGAAAGAAAGAAAAGAAAGAATCAAAAAAAGAGGGGCGCCTGGGTGGCTCAGATGGTTAAATGTCCGCCTTTGGCTCAGGTCATGATCCCAGGGTCCTAAGATTGAGCCCTGCATCGGGCTCCCTGCTTGGTGAGCCGGTGAGCCTGCTTCTCCCTCTGCCTGCTGCTCCCCCTGCTTGTGCTCTCTCTCTCTATCAAATAAATAAATAAAATCTTTAAAAGAAAGAAAGAAAGAAGGAAAGAAGAGAGGGGCACCTGGGTGGCTCAGTCAGTTAAGCAACTGCCTTCGGCTCATGTCATGATCCTGGAGTCCTGGGTTCGAGTCCCGCATCAGGCTCCCTGCTCAGCGGTGGGTCTGCTTCTCCCTCTAACCCTCCCCATTCTCATGCTCTCTCTCTCTCTCTCATTCTCTTTCTTTCAAATAAATAAATAAAATCTTAAAAAAAGAAAGAAAGAAAAAGGAACTTGCAGCATATATATGTCCGATAAAGAACACAATAATACTAATGAATAAAAATCCATTAGGGGGTGCCCAGCTGCCTCAATTGGAGGAGCCTGCAGCTCTTGATCTCGGTCTCATGGATTGAAGCCCCACGTTGGGTGTAGAGATTACTTAAATAAATAAAACCTAAAAAAAAAAAAAAATCCATTAGATGAATTTCAAAAAAAGCAAAGATTTCTCATTTGAGGAAATATGAGTAAAGTAACATATAAAACAGTTCACTTCTACTTGAGTTTTAAAACCCTAATTAAGATAGCTTTTAAACTTTTGCATGGCAATTTTAGAATAGAAAAACTAGGAAAGATGTATGGTGAGATTATAGCTGGTAGCTGTAGCTGGTAGCTGTGAACCAAATCTTTGAAATATTGTCTGCAAATAGATATTAAGAGCTTTAAAATAGATACATACAAAACATGAGATTTGAGATCAGGTAAACCGTTAAATTCGTGTTGTCTCTAGTGCGTAACACATTACAGAACCATGGACATGAGACGCTTGAGTGAATCAAAACATCATACCAACATCTCTACTTAGACAATTATTAAAACCCAAAATTCGACTGAGTAAATTTTAAAGATTTATATTGGCTTTATTCAATGATCCACGAATAGGACAGCATCCCATCCAGTGGATAGAAACAGTCCCAATTGGCTTCAACTTTTTCTATGTATTGGGGACGGTTGCCATTATTCTTCCCTTGGTCCTGTAACCTCAGGCCTAGCTTCAAGAGCAGGGAGATTTTTAGGCAATCTCTAAGAGATACAACTAGAAAAGATAGGTTCTTTAAATTATCCAAAAGAATTGTAGAAGCTGTCATTTTTTTTTTTTTTTTTTTTTTTTTTTTGGTGAAAGAATGGAATTGGAAGCATATCAGTTCTAATTCAATCTCAATACCCACCCACCTAATTATTTCAGTCAATGGTTCATTTATTTTTCAATGGACTGGCAGATAGGTTTACTTGATAGGCTAAAAGGAGGTAAGAATTGAATTTCTAGGACAGTCCCACCTACCGTTTTACTGGAAGTCTGCTCTAATTGAGCTGAAGTTCTTTTCAGATCAACTTGAAGCAAAATGTCATCTTTCTGTTCGGACTTCTGGGAGAAGGCCAGACCTAGATCTGTTCAGATCTAGGTGGAACTTCAAGCTGTGACTAGAGCTCCATGGACCCACCACAGAAGTTTACCTTGAACTGGAGTATTCACAGATGGGCAGGGAAGAAAATTAATGGGAAGACACAGAGAAGCTGATAAACCTCTTTTTGACAAGACAGAGATAAGCCAGATAACCCTCTTCTTCTTCTTCTTTTTTAAGATTTTATTTATTTATTTGAGAGAGAGAGCACAAGCAGGAGAGAGAGGCAGAGGGAGAGGGAGAAGCAGGCTCCCTGACGAGCAGGAAGGCTGACATGGGACTCGATTCCAGGACCCTGGGATCATGACCTGAGCCAAAGACAGACGCTTAACCGACTGAGACACCCAGGTGCCCCATGATAACCCCTGTCTTGACAGGGGGAAATTTCAGATTCTTTGTATTAATTTCCAGTCCTTGAAGGAGGAATATAAGTACAGCTCCTCAAGCCGGAAGCAGGAGTATAAGTCCTTCTAGTAGCAAAACAGGAGGGCAAAGGGAAAATCTGTTAAGGGTGAACTACATTGTTAAACTATGTTAACTATGCATTGTTAAGAACAAGACAACAGGCCCAAAATGGACTCACTTGTGCTAAGCCCCACCTCGCCAAACCAAAAATTAATTACAATTTTGGCTCTCCCTAGAAACAGAATCTCAAACCAGTCAACCAGGGATCACCTGATCAGCACTAGTTAGGTAATCTGATAGACTCTTGCTATCCCCTATGGGTAAGTAACCTTGCCATAACCAATCTGCTTTTTGCCTAAGTATAATGTCCTGTTCCTGCCCCCTTTTGCCTTGAAAGTCTTTAATTTTATACAGCCCTTTGGAGCTCCTTTCTATCTGCTAGATAGGATGCTTCCCCATTTGAACTGAGTTTTGCTCAAATAAACTCTTACACATTTTAATATGCCTAAATTCATCTTTTTTTACTAAATCAGTTCATATCATTTTATTCATGTTTGAGCTCCACTGGAGTCAGGGATGAAGTGTCATCTTTCCTTCCAAGAATGAAGTCTTCAGGTAACATCTCAGGTGCTACCTGAGCTAACTGGTCATCACAAGAAGGTAGAGTTCATAATTTCTCGAATTCACAGGTTTCTCTTTTCTGGAGGCATCAAATGAATCACCATGCTGCCAAAGTCCACACAGAGCCAATCATCAAGGTCCTTCCCTTCTTTTACTATGAGACCCACTTTTATATTTCGGGCATTTGTACGTTTTCACAATGTGAAAAGAAGTTTTCTACTTGAAAAGGTTTTCTACTACCAATCACGAAGTAATCTGTATATTTCATTTCTGTTGGACCCTTAATCTCACAAACATCTCTTGCATTTTCTAGCCTCAAAAGCGAAACCAGCATATTGATGTCAAACTTAGGGCTAGAATGATGTGCGGTGCCTGACTCCGGGTCCCCCAAGCTGGCTGCCCCTCCGCGGGCTCAGTAGGGCCACTGCCGCAGTGCAGGGCACGCGTGAGCCCTGGAGTCAGGCAGGTGGGGCCCAATGCTAGTCCCACCTTCAGCCAACCCCGCAGCGGGCAGCCCCCCAGGCGGGTCCAGCACCCTCCGCTACCCTGCACCACAGCTGGGTCCGCATCCGCTGCCGCACACTGCTTGCTTAAGCTTATTGTTTTCTGTTGTTGTTTTTTTTTTAATTAACATATAATGTATTATTTATTTCAGAGGTACAGTTCTGTGATTCATCAATCTTACACAATTCACAGCGCTCACCATAGCACATAACCTCCCCAATGTCCATCACCCAGCCACCCCATTCCCCCGCCCCGCAAAGCTTATCTTTAACAGTACAGGACGCTCCAGTTCCCAGACTCATTTCTGGAAAGGGGGATGATAAACAGTGAAATAGCTTCATCTACTGGAGGTCTTCATCTACATGGAGTCTTTAAGATCGGATGAATGGAATTTAAAATTCTAATCTGCCCCAGGGGGTTGAACTGATGAAGTCGGAATCTTGGCTGTCCTTTCTCTCTGATCTGTGGAGCCCACCTTTTCCCTCCAGGTGGCCTCTCTAGCTCAGAAATGTTTTCCCTTCAACTGTGCCAGGTTGGTTTCAGGTCAGGCAACAGAGCCGCAGGCAAAATTAAAGTGTTGCCCTCAGGGCGCAAACATTCTGGTAGATCGAGACAACAAACCGTAGATCCAAAATATAGGGTAGGTAGTGAAACATATTCCAAAGAGAGGTAAAGCCTGGTAAAGGAGAGGGGAAAGCTGCTGTTCCCCAAACACACAGTTAATGAATTACTCGATGTACTGCTCTGGGCTCGCGTCTGGCGGGGCGGGTCTCCCCCTGCACCCCTTGTCCTTGCTTTGGTCCCTCTGCCCCGTGGGCTCCACCCCCCATGCCCCACCAGTGTGTCTCCTCTGCCCTCGCTCAGGTTCTCCACTGAGCCTCGAGTTGAGAAGCCTGTTTCCACTGGTGTCCAAGGCCATCTGCCCAGGAGTCGGGCCTTGAGGCCTGACACACGGGGTAGGGACAAGTGGTTGGGTGCCCCGCACCTGCGCCCACCTGGGGACCGAGGTCTCTGCAGCCCCACGTGCCTGCCGCGCGCCAGGCGCCCCCGCGCTTTGCCTCTCTCCCCGCACCGACTGCGGTTGCCTTCCTTTCCGCGGATCCACCTTAGTTCTTGAAATTCCACAAGGAAGAATCAATGCTCCTCGGGGTCGAATCCTGGGTCTACGACCAATTATTGAACAGCTTAGTGAAAAACATTTAACGACTTTCCAATATGAGAGTCAGCTAAAGAGCAGCCTCCCCGGCGGGGTTCTGATGAAAAGAGCTCAGTACGCGCTGGGGCCGTAAATTTCCTAACATTTGTGGTTTGAATGAAGATATGGGACCCACGAAGGTACTGGTTAACTAGTCAATTAGGCCTATCAGAAGAGAGTAGCAAATACTGCCGGCATTCCCAAGTTTGCTTAAAGACGAGATTTCAGGAAAGACAAGGAGGTAATGCTGGTGAGGCACAGCCCAAGTGGAACGTTGTATTTCAGCTCTGGAAACCCAGTCCGGAGATCAAAGGAATGCCTTGTGTCTTTGTTCCTGTTGTTTCATTGACTTTCTGCCTTGACTTCTCTTTTTGAGAAAAGGAACCCAGACACAAAGGCTTGTTGTCTTTCCTTTGTCTACTTGTGAAGAACCTCCAGTGCAGTCCATTGTTCCTTGTTAAAGAGGATATCTGACCGGGGCGGG
>NW_022589762.1:8716083-8791792 GCF_004348235.1 Phoca vitulina
GGGAGGGGGGCAGGCAAGGGACTTCCAGAGGAGGCACTTCACCCAACAGATTTTATTTACTTTGTCTCCTTTCACCAGCCTCATGCTCAGAAATGCTGGCAGAGGGCTTCAGCCCTGGTACCAAGCCCCCATCCTCTGTTCCAGAAGGACAACAGGGCAGGAAGATTGGACACCAATGCTTTTCAACTTCCCCATAGTACAGTTTCCATGATTCCTTGTCTTTTCCCTCCAGCTCTGTCTTTCTCGTGTCATTATCCTCATTTCATAAGCCAGCTGTATGGTTTGAATGCTTTTCTGATTTCAATTAGTTTTTATTCCATTTTATTTATTTGCCCCAAGAAGAAACATCAGGACCCATGGGATGCAAGTGTTGTAGAATTCTAATGTCAATAAATTGAGATGAAATATTAATAATATGAAACAAAAGATTGGAAAAGGGATGTGGAAGTAGAACTTGGAGGTATTGCATTGCAAAATAATTGGGGGCATTAATGAGGACTCTAAGTCAGCTTAAAAACCTGGCCAGAGGGCACCTGGGTGGCTCAGTCAGTTAAGCGGCTGCCTTTGGCTCAGGTCATGATCCCAGGGTCCTGGGATCGAGCCCCACATCGGGCTCCCTGCTTCTCCCTCTCCCTCCGCCTGCCTCTCTGCCTACTTATGCTATCTCTCTGTCAAATAAATAAATAAAATCTTAAAAAAAAAAAAAAAAGAAACCTGGCCAGAGATCAGAGCAATGCCATCCCTATGCCCCTGTACAAATTGTGCAATTGATGTTCTGCCTCAGTGTCAGGTTTTTAAGAACATGCAGGGACCAAGCATTGTTTTTCCTCTGATCTTCTACCCTTAAAGAACCTCCAGTGCATACAACTCAAGAATAAAAAGTCATATAAAAACCCAATTAAGGTTTAGTATAAACACATACACTTTTTGCTTTGTCCATGAGAGGGCCTGCAGAAATGACCCCCAGGAGCAATGAGCATGCCTCATGCCTGGATCTTGGTTTCTTTTTTTATTTTTATTTTTATTTTTTTTAAAGATTTTATTTATTTATTTGACAGAGAGAGACAGCAAGAGAGGGAACACAAGCAGGGGGAGTGGAAGAGGGAGAAGCAGGCTTCCTCCTGAGCAGGGAGCCTGATGCAGGACTCAATCCCAGGACCCTGAGACATGACCTGAGCCGAAGGCAGACACTTAACTGACTGAGCCACCCAGGTGCCCCTAGGTCTTGGTTTCTAATACCATTTTCTATTGAAAAGGAACCAAGGCTCCTTGGGGAAATGGTTATTTCTAGGATTGGGGCAGGAAATATATAAAATAAATTCTGAGCACTTTGTAGTGCCAGAAAGAAAGGAAGTGTTTAAGAAAAAAAAAAAAAAGAGGGGCATCTGGGTAGCTCAGTCAGTTAAGCATCCGACTGTTGGTTTTGACTAGGGTCATAATTTCAGGGTCGTGAGAGCAAGCCTCACATCGGATTCCTCTGGGCACAGAGCCTGTTTAAGAGTCTCTCCCTCTCCCTCTGCCCCCCACCCCACTCATGTGCTCTCTCTCTCTCAAATTAATAAATAAATCTTTAAAGTAAAAAGAAAAAGGAAAAACAACAACACAATGCACACATTGGTAGGGGCACGTAAAAGGAAAATATGAAGTAATATTGGATTCTAACCCAAAGTATAAAATAAATATCCATGAGTCCCTATGGATAAAAATTCTAGAAACTGGCAAATGGAGGAGAAGAGACAAATCTCTCATGCAAAGAATTCCAAGTAATTTTTGTTTTCACCCATTCCGCAAGGAGGATGGGCATAACTCCCCCTCCTTAAGTGTGGGCTGCACATAGTCACTTCATTTCAAAGTGTACAGTGTGGAAAGCAGGGGAAGAAAGGATACTTTTATGGGGGAGAAACCTAACGAACATGACCTCAGCCAGATGATCAAGGCCAACATCAACAGTGATGGGTCACATTGGTAGCATGTACCCTTGATATGATATGATGAAAATGGCACTTTGCCTCTGTGGGCTCCTTCCAATAACCCATAACCCTGCTCTCACCACAAGAAAGACATAAAGACAAATTCCAGTACTGCAGTATCCTACAAAACACCTCACCAGGACTCCTCAAAATTGTCAAGGTTGTCAGGGCACCTCGGTGGCTCAATCGGTTCAGCATCTGCCTTCGGCTCAGGTCATGATGCCAGGTCATGATCCAGAGTTGGACTCTTTGCTCAGTGGGGAGTCTGCTTCTCCCTCTGCCAGCTTCTCTCCCTCCCCCTCTTTTTCCCTCTTCCCTCCCCTTGCTCCTGCTCTCTCTCTCTTTCTCTCTCAAATAAATATATAATAAAATCTTTAAAAAAAATTGTCCAGGACATCAAAAATAAGGCAAGTCTGAGGAATTGCCCAACTAAGAGAACGATAAAGGAGACACGACAACTAGAGTAATGTGGTATCTTGCATGGGATCCTGGAACAGAAAAAGGAAGTTAGGTAAAACCTAAAGGAAATCACGGCGCCTGGGTGGCTCAAGTCGTTAAACAATCTGCCTTCGGCTCAGGTCATGATCCCAGGGTCCTAGGATCGAGCCCTGCATCAGGCTCCCTGCTCCACGGGAAGCCTGCTTCTCCTTCTCCCACTCCCCCTGCTTGTGTTCCCTCTCTCCCTGTATCTCTCTCTGTCAAATAAATAAAATCTTAAAAAAAACCCCAAAACCTAAAGGAAATCTAAATAAATTATGACTGTATTTAATAATGTATTAATATTGGTTTATTATTTTTTTAATATTTTATTTATTTATTCGAGAGAGAGTGAGAGAGCACAAGCAGGGGGAGTGGGAGAGGGAGAAGCAGGCTCCGCACTGAGCAGGGAGCCCGATGTAGGACTCGATCTCAGGCCCCTGGGATCATGACCTGAGCCGAAGGCAGATGCTTAACCGACTGAGCCACCCAGGTGCCCCTATATTAGAATTCTTAATGTTTTGTGCAGTTTCGTAGACTTTGAGTGCTTTTGTCCCTTTACCCTATATTCTCCATAATGACTGTGTGTGTGTGTGTGTGTGTTTCTGTTTGTGTGCATATGCACACACATAATTTTGCAGGGCGTGAGGTCTTTCTGAAGTCACATGTGGCAGACTGAATAATGGCCCTCGAAAGATGTCCACATTCTGTTCTCTGGAACCTGTGAATGTGACCTTCCATGGCAAAAGAGACTTTGCAGATGTGATTAAGTTAAGATTCCGGACATCAGGAGATGATCCTGGATAATCCAGGTGGGCCCAAGATAATAATAAAGGTCTTTATAAGAGGGAGGCTGGAGGGTCACACAGAGAAAACCGAGTGACAACAGAAGCAGAGAGAGGAAAGGCAAAGTGATTGGGGAGCCATGACCAAGGGAAGAGGACAAGCGGTATAAGGCCCTTCCTCTTCCTGCACCCCCTCCGCCTTGTGTCTTCAACTCTGGTTCCTTCCCATGAATATGTTTGAACATGCATAAGACCCTACCTACAAAAAATACCACCTTCTTTCATTCATTTTTTCTTTCTCTTTCTTTCTCTCTTTCTCCCTTCCTTCCTTTCTTTTCTTTTCCTTTCCTGTCTTCCGTCCCTCCTTTCTTTCTTCTTTTTTTCAAGATTTTATTTTTAAGTGATCTCTACACCCAACATGGGGCTCAAACTCACAACCCCAAAATCAAGAGCTGCATGCTCCACCAACTGAGCCAGCCAGGGGCCCCCCAAATACCTCTTTCCTTCTCTCCTTCTTCCACTTCCTCTCTTATCTGTCATTCAATGCTGATTTCTCAGTATCTGCCCTTTCCTTTCCGTTTCTGCTCTTTCATCCCTCAATCTGGGGCCCACCTGCTCCCTTGAACAACTTTCTCTAGCTGCTCTGTTCATGTTCATCAAAGTCCTCTAAACACCTAGTGGACACTGTTCAGGCCTTATTCTCAGAAATATTTGACCCCATTCAAAAAGTCTTTCTTAAAACATCACTTGACTTATATAACACCACGTTCTTCAGGGTTTCCTTTTATCCAGAAGGAAAGACAGGTTTCCCTTGTATTTTGTTCTGCTCAAAGATAAACTGAGGCAAAGGCACCTGGCTGGCTTAGTCAGTAAAGGTAGAGCATGCGACACTTGATCTCAGGGTCGTGAGTTCAAACCCCACATTGGGCGTGGAGCCTACTTAAAAAGAATTAAAAAGGGAAAGATAAACTGAGGCTCACTGAAAATTTTAAGAGTTTATTTGAGCAAAAAGTGATTTCAGTCAGACAGCACCAAACCGGAAGTAGTTAGGAGCACTGCAAGGACAGGAGCCAGGGGGAAAGACATACAGAGAAAGTTCAGAAGAGAAGAAAGAAAATTATTTGGTTGATTGGCTATCGCTCAAAGCCTAGCTGGCTGTGCTGGTTGTCCCTAGCATTGTGATTTTGTAACCTTGAGGCATTTACAAGCTTAGCTTTTGGTGTGCTTATGCAGGCTCCATGGGATTAGAGCCACTTCAGTCTAATGGCCTCCTTGTCTAGTTAACTGAACAGTTCTTTCTGTGGATTCTGCCCGCGGTGTTCATTATTTTTCTCATGCCGCATCAGATGTCCTCAAAGATTTCATGGATGTGCTTTAAGAAGTTAAGGAACTCCCTAAAAATGCAATCAGAGGGCGACTGGGTAGCTCAGTTGTTGGGCATCTGCCTTCAGCTCAGGTCATGATCCCAGGGTCCTGGGATTGAGCCCCACATCGGGCTCCCTGCTCAGTGGGAAGCCTGCTTCTCCCTCTCTCACTCCCCCTGCTTGTGTTCCTGCTTTCTCTGTCTCTGTCTCTGTCAAATAAATAAATAAAATCTTAAAAAAAAAATGCAATCAGAGTTATGAGTATGTGTTTTCTCTGGAAAGCAGATAGATTACTTTCATTACATTTTCCTACGTGTCCCTGATTCATAGAAGATAATGATCCACTGCTCTGGGCAATCTAATGACTCCTAAATCCACGTGTGCGATCAGAGCCCCCTTCTCAGCCCCACATTGGCATATGCAACTGTCCATTCAACATCTCTCTTCGGACATTAAGGAGGCAGCTTAGATTTACCCCTAAACCTGCTCTACTTCCTCGGTTTTCTACTTCAGTGATTGGCACCCCCATCCATCCAGCTGCCCAGGTCCAAAGCCTCATTACCATATAGGATTCCTCCTTCTTTTCAGTCTAGATACTCAATCACCAATTCTGGTTAATTCAACGTATTCATGTCTCTCTCTTCAATCCTCGCTGCTACAGCCACCATTATTTCCAGTCTGAATCACTGAGCCAGTAACCTGGCTGACCTCCTTGTATTACTTAGTCCTCTGCGATCCATTTCTTTTCCCATTGAGGGTATGTTTTGCTGAAAGGTGATGGTGAAATCCAGCCTGTGCCCCACTACGGGGCTCTACTAGTCCAGAATATTGTCTAAACCACTGTCTAGAGAGGAGATCTTTAAAAGAAATATGTACTGGGGCTCCTGGGTGGCTCAGTCAGTTAAGCGTCTGCCTTCAGCTCAGGTCATGATCCCAGGGTCCTGGGATTGAGCCCCCATCGGGCTCCCTGCTCAGTGGGGAGTCTGCTTCTCCCTCTGACCCTCCCCTTGCTTGTGCTCTCTCTCTCTCAAATCAATAAAATAAAATCTTAAGAAGTGGGGTGGAGGACCACCCTACTCTAGAAGTGGGGTGGGTCATGTGGGATGGCTGTCTTTATGATAATCACCTGTGACCCACAAAGAATAACCAGACCCTAAAAAGGAAGTAAGCCATTGAAGGTGTTATCAATAGAGATATTAAAAGGATTTAAGTTCCCTGGTTAGCTTTCTATAAAAGACCAACCCTAAAGGCCCTCGTGGGCAACCCTATCTGGACCCCTCTCACTCTTGAGAGCTTTTTCTGTATCTTCACTTAATAAACTTCTATCACTTTACTCACAAAAAAAATACAAAATAAAATAAAATCTTTAAAAAAATATATGTACTAAAGTTAATGTGTGCTATCAAGCAGATCCTGGCCTCATGAGAGCCCGGGTGATGTCAAGCCTGCTTTAAACTCTTCAAAGTCCCCATTGTCCAAAGATTGAAGTCCACGTTTTCCATATGGTTTACAAGGCCTTTCAAACTCTAACCCCTCTTTTACTTTACCACCTTATCACTTCTCCCAGGGTTTGTCTTATGCTCTGCTCCATTCTCAACCCCATCCCAAGTCGTAGGGGCCCTCAGGCCCCACATGCGGGGGCACATGTGCACTTCCCCTCCTGCCCCGTCTGTCCCCCAGATCCCATGAGGTAATGGTAAATACTTGTTAAGGCTGTGTCAGGCTGAGCACTTTACTGTTACTATGTCAGTTAATCCTAACCATGTCCCTATAGGATAGGGACCTTTATTTTTTCCTTCTTCCGATAAGGAAACTAAGGCGTAGAGGTTAAGTAACTTGCACAAAGTCACATGGGAAATAATGATGGCGCCCTGGAAGGATCCAGGCGGTCTGTCTTCAGAGTACATGTTCTTAGCCACTCCTCCAGGCTTTAGCAAAATGACATTTCTTCCAGGAAGCAGCCCTGATCCCTCATTTCTAGGTAAGGCGCTTTTCACATTGCTTCCCCTGCTGCTGTACTCACCCTATCACATCATCACTGTTGGTTCCTTATCAGTCCCCTCACCAGAATGTAAACTCCATGAAAGAAAGGAGTCGTTCAAGAACGTCATTAGTATGGTGGCATTCACACTGTCTTGCCAGTGACCCACATTAAGAAATAAACCCAATATAGGGGTGCCTGGCTGGCTCAGTTGGTAGAGCATGAGACTATTGATTTTGTGGGTTGTAAGTTCGAGCCCCACATTGGGTATAGAGATTACTTAAAAACAAAATCTTCTAAAAAAAAAAAAGAAAGAAAAAGAAGAAGAAATAAACTCAGTATAAAATTTAAAAAATAAAATAAAAAATTTAAAGCCCCCCCCAAAAGAGAAAAGAAATATACCCAGTAACATATCCAGATAAATATTAAAAGCTAAAAATTTCAGGAAAAAATCATTAGCCATTGTACAATGCATTCTGATATTATCTATAGTTTTGTTTTTTTTTTCAATCCTGACACACAAATTTATTTTGCTATTCATTAATGACTCAAAGGTTGAAAAACACCCACCTAGTGCATTGCCTGGAACAAAGTCAGGACTTCATAATATCTGTTTAACCATTCGTTCATTATTAATTCAATGGCTATGTATATTTCATACTCATATATAATAAGTCACAAGTATTCAAAGAATGAGTACATTCATTTTCAAGGTTGTTTTGGTTTTTGTTCTTTCTTCTCCTTTAAAATTTGTAAATTCTGCCACTACTTTTGAAACAACAAAAATAAACTTGGAGCTCCTGAATCTCAAGAGGTTAAAGAGGTTAATCCTAAGAGTAAAGGTCAAGAGCAACATCTTTTCTATCATCTTCTGACCCTCTTAAAAAAGAATACTTTTAAAAATTTGTTATCTAAGAATGCAAGGCTTAGAAAATACTGTTATCCAAGGCAATAAGAATGACCCCACTAACCCTTATCAACTGCAAATTTATACCCTTGGAGGAAAGGAGGACTATTTTTTGTTTTCTTTGCTCTAGGCCCAGACATTCACGGTAGTGTTTTAGATAAAATACACAATTTAGACATAGTAATAATATTTTATTTTCCTTGCCTTGGAGAAACCAAAAAGATCCAGAAAAGAAATTGTTCATAACCATTTATTTAAATTTTAAATTGCCATTCAAGCAATTTCTTAATCATAATGTACAAAATATTAAATATAAAGTTTTATAATGAAATATCATTTATCTCTCACCTAATTTTAATTTACAAAGTTATTCAACTCTGTTAAGTATTTATTTTATTTATTAATTATATTTATCCTATCTAAAATATATAATTGAGTATTGCTATGTGTTTATATTTATTTTTATTCCAGATTAGTTTTCACAAATATTTTGAGGTAGACCATTCTGATTATGAAAATCTTCTGAGTATATAAATTTATGGATTTAAGGTAGCAATTTCATTGATAAGATTAAATAGTCTTAGGGATGGCTAGGTGGCTCAGTTGGTTGGGTGTCTGCCTTCGGTGCAGGTCATGATCCCAGGATGCTGGGATGGAGTCCCGCATCAGGCTTCTTGCTCAGCGGGGAGCCTGCTTCTCCCTCTGCCTCTGCCTCTCCCCGCTGCTCATTCTCTGTCTCTCAAATGAATAAAATCTTTAAAAAAAAAAAAGATTAGTCTTAATTTTTTTTTTAAAGATTTTATTTATTTGACAGAGAGAGACACAGCAAGAGAGGGAACACAAGCAGGGGAGTGGGAGAGGGAGAAGCAGGCTTCCCGCTGAGCAGGGAACCCGATGCGGGGCTCCATCCCAGGACCCTGGGACCATGACCTGAGCCGAAGGCAGACGCTTAACGACTGAGCCACCCAGGTGCCCCGATAGTCTTAATTTTTAAAATTCATTTTAATTATGAAAGAGAGAGATTGGTAATACCAAGTATTCTAAGTCAGTGGTTCTCAGACCTTGTGACTTAAAAAACCAGTATCATTTCCCATTTCTCTACACACAAAAAAATTCCAAATATTTTTTTCCCCAGTAAGACTATTAATGAAAAAATACCACCATTTATTCTCACTATCACTTCATAAAATATAAAAGAGAGACATGTTCTCAGATTAAGTTACAGGCCACACCTAGAAAAGACAGCTAGTACTCATATGACAAATACTTAGGTATGAATATATGCATATATGTGTGTATACATAAGTGTGCCTGACCCAATATTTTCCTGTTGGTTATTATTATTATTTTTTAAAGATTTCATTTATCCATTTGTCAGAGAAAGAGAGAGAGACAGGGAGAGCACAAGCAAGGGGAGTGGCAGGCAGAGGGAGAATCAGGTTCCCCACAGAGCAAGGAGCCTGACGCAGGACTCCATCCCAGGACCCTGGGATCATGACCTGAGCCGAAGGCAGACGCTTAACTTACTGAGCCACCCAGGGGTCCCTACCTGTTGGTTATTGATTAGCAATTTGGCCATATTGTACAAAAACTTACAGTATGCATATTCTTTGACCCAGCAATTCCATTTCTAGAAAACTGTTCTGTAGAAGTACTTGAATAAGTGCCCGAAGATATTTCTATTTATTTATTCAACAAATAATATTTACTTATTTATTATATTTATGTGTACTGACTGTCTTGCCGCACTAGAACGTAAGTTGTTTGAAGTCAGGGATTTTTATCTTTAGTTCACTTGTACATCCTAAATGCATAAAACAATGCCTGGCACAAATATCCGTTGAACAGATGAATGAAATTATTAGTATGTTAAAAAATACATGCTGTGAACAGGGCAAAGGAGATTGCAAGTATGGGAGAAGAGCAAAGTGGGAAAGTAAAATGGAATGGTAAGAATACGCTTTAAGGAGAGGGGGAGGAATGTGTAGAGACTTGAGGGAGGTGAGAAAGCCAGACATGGGGACATCTAGTGAGAGTCTTCCTGGCAGCGGGAGCAGCGAGTACGTAAAGAATTTGGAGTAGCACCAGCAAAGGAAGGGGGAGATCACACACACACACACACATTAGGGTAGCAGCAAAGCCACTGTTCTGGAGCCAAATGAACAAGGGGCAAAATTAGTAGATAAGGCAACTGTAGACACCACTTTTCCCCCGGGGTAAAACAGAGAGCCAGTGGAGAGTTTCTGAGCACATGAATGAATGAGTTAACTGAACTTTTTAAAGAATTTGGTTGATGTAGGGTGCCTGGATGGCTCAGTCGGTTGAGCGTCCAACTCTTGATTTCATCTCAGGGCATGATCTCAGGGTTGTGGGATCCAGCCCTGTGTTGGGCTCTGCACTCAGTGGGGAGTCTGCTTGAGATTCTCTCTCTCCTTCTCCTTCTGCTCCTCCCCCCTCTCACGTACATGCATTCTCTTTCTCAAATAAAGGCAGAGATCAATTTAGAGGTTACGATATAATTTAGAGAAGAAATAGTAGTGTCTCAAATTAGAGTGGCTTCAGGGAGTACAGATTCTGAAAATATTTTGAAGATAGAGCCAGTAGAATTTCCTGATGAACTGAATATGGGGTATGAGAGAACAGAATCAAGAAGAATTCCAAGGCTTTGTTCTGAACACCTGAAAGGACAGAGTTGGCATTAGCTAAGGCAGAAAAGCCTGCATGTGGTGATGCAAAGTAGGGTATGGTATGGAGATCAGAAATTCCACTTTGAATAATATAAACTTTTACAATGATTTTTAGATACCCAAGAGGAGATGAATAACCAATAAAATGGTTCTGGAATACAGAGAAGTTCTGAGCACACAGAAATTCAATCACCAAATATGGTATTTGAAGCCACAGACTAGATGAGGTCACCAAGGTAGTGAATGTAATTATAAAGGAAAAGAGACCTGGGGCGCCTGGGTGGCTCAGTCGTTAAGCATCTGCCTTCGGCTCAGGTCATGATCCCAGGGTCCAGGGACAGATTCCCTCCTTGGGCTCCTTGCTCAGCAGGGAGTCTGCTTTTCCCTTTGCCTGCTCTCTCTGTCAAATAAATAAAATCTTAAAAAAAAAACCCAAATCAAACAATAATTCTCTATATTTGTATCTTACTAAAGGAATATAAATAGGGGTGCCCACAACTGTTGGCAGTATAAGTTGAAACATTATCTAAAACAATTTGTCCAAAAGAATTAAGACCCTTAACAGTCTTTATGTGCAATGAAGTAATAATTAGACTTATAATTTAATAAGAATATAATATGAACCACAGATAAAATTTAATTGGCATGTAATGAAATGCAGCATAATTATTTAGCATCTAAAGATTAAAAATATTCCTAAATGAGTAAAATATAGTACATGCAAAGTGATATTGTTACAGTCATTAATGTGATTCTAAGGGATTTTATGCATTATTATTTTGCTTTGTTTTTGGCAATATGATAAAATATTCAAACTGTTAAATGGCAAGAATGAGGTCTTATAGGATATAGAAAAATACTAAAAATATTAACCTTGTGTACCTTCCGGGTTTTTCCCCCAACATTCTATTACTAGTCCTGCTCAGACTATAGTTCTTGTCATTCATTCACCCATTAAACATAACTATAAATAAATAATATACTTCAGGGGCGCCTGGGTGGCTCAGTCGTCAAGCGGCTGCCTTCGGCTCAGGTCATGATCCCAGGGTCCTGGGATCGAGCCCCGCGTCAGGCTCCCTGCTCCGTGGGAAGCCTGCTTCTCCCTCTCCCACTCCCCCTGCTTGTGTTCCCTCTCTCACTGTATCTCTCTCTGTCAAATAAATAAAATCTTAAAAAAAATAAAAATAAAAAATAAATAAATAATATACTTCATAGTAAAATAACGGCGTTGGGTGGTGCAGTTGGTTAAACATTCGATTCTTGGTTTCTGCTCAGGTTGTGATCTCAGGGTTGTGAGGTGAGCCCCAGGTTGGGCTCCCTGCTCAGTGGGGAGTCTGCTTGAGATTCTCTCTCCCTCTCCCTCTGCTTCTCCCACTCATTCTCTCTCTCAAATAAATAAATAAAAAGATCAAGAGTCGCACACTCCACCCACTGAGCCAACCAGGCACCCTGCTGTTGTCTTTCTCATCTTGCTAATTGATAGACATTTCTTTAATCTGCCTTTTTTTTCCCTACTGAGGTTAAATATCTTTTATGCTTAGGATCACAATAATTCTGTTGGACCGATATCTTTTTTGTTGTATTAATTAGAAAACCGAAGGCCAGAGAAACAATTTGTCCAGGACTCCCCAGACAGTGAATGATAGAGCTGGGGGTTTAATCTAAGTCCTTGACTGCAGAACCAATTCTATGTTATTTAGCCATGTTGCCTCACTTTTGAATTTCTGATTTGGGCTGAAAATCCAGAATCACATATTTTTGTAAAATCCTTAAAGACAATCCAATTCAATCTTGTGATTTTATTGGGAAAGAAAGTGAGGCCCAGATAGGTTAATGCTTTATGACATTGCAGACCATTTAAATCTTTCTATTTAAAAAATTTCCATGCTTGGGTAGGTATCATAAAACACTGACACTGAGTGAAATGACCAGGATTACATGGTCATTGGAGGAACTGTGATTACCTTAGATCTTCTGACTCTTGCTTGATGTGGTCCTTTTTCTTGCTATATATATATTGCTATATTACACACTCTCAATTATTTTCTTTCCCTTGATTAAACTCCCTTTAAATAAACAAAAATGATAACAGTAATTACTACCAGCTAACTTTTATCAAGTATGTCAAATGACAAAACTAAAACAATTTAGTAACAAGTTTTATGTCTTTTTTTTTTTTTAATGTCCTTTATTTAAGAGAAAACAACCATGGATTGGGAGAGTACAGTGCTTCACAGCAAAGGGACACTGTTCCCAAGGGATTTGATGCAAGTTTTATAGAGCTTTAGAAGAGGCAACATGAGAACAGGGCATGATTGGCTAGGTTGGGGATTTCTTAGAAGGCTAGCAAGTCCTATTTTCCAGGGAAAGGTGAGCTAGCTAAAGCTGAGTTGGAGGACTGTGATTGATGTATATTAAATTTTCCTAATAGGTATTTCCATAAATGCAGGCTAAGTTAGGTTTAGTTTTGTGACATGGGCACCAGGCCACATGGGTGGCCTCCATTTTGTGGGTACTGATATACTAATGGACTTTATCAAATGCTTCAATGGCAGACATTGTCCTGAGCATTGTGTACACATCATCCCATCAGATTTCCTCAGCACCGTAGCAAAGAATGTTTTATTCTTACTTTACAGTTGAGTGACTTGGTCATGATCACACAACTCATAAGTGGTGGAACCTGAATTTAAACCAGTTTGCCTGATTCTGAATTTTTTTTTTAAGGTTTTATTTATTTATTTATTTATTTATTTATTAGAGAGAGAGTATGAGCTTTGGGGAGGGGCAGAGGGAGTGGGAGAAGCAGACTTCCCACTGAGCAAGGAGCCACATGTGGGGCTCAATCCCAGGACCTGGAGATCATGAACTGAGGCGAAGGCAGATGCTTAACGGACTGAGCCACCCAGGCGCCCCTAATTCTGACACTAAGTCAGAAAAGTTGAATAGGGAAAAATGAAATGCAACCCACACTTATTGTTGAAAACAGGTGAAGATTATAGATTAATTAAAGCTTTCTTTTAAAAGATTTTATTTATTTATTTGACACAGAAAGAGAAAGAGAGCGAGAGAGAACAACCAGGGGGAATGGCAGGCAGAGGGAGAGGGAGAGGGAGAGGGAGAAGGAGGCTCCCCGCTGAGCAAGGAGCCCGACGCAGGCTGTGGTCGATCCCAGGACCCCGGGATCGTGACCTGAGTGAGCCAAAGGCAGACGCTTAACTGACTGAGCCACCCAAGCACCCCTATAGATGAATGTAAAAGTGTTAACGTTTAGCTTTTTAGGATGCAAGCAGGAGGACATAGGAGAAATGGGAATGGGGGAAACTTGGCTATCTAGAAGAATGAGACCTTGGAAATAGCACCAATTCATTTTGTACATTTATTTGTTGCACAGATATCTACTGAATGTCTACTACCTGCCAGACACTTCCTTGGGCCGTGGAGATACTTAGAGGAAAATACACAGTGGAGAGACTTAGAAGAAAACACATGATTCCCCTTCCGCAGAAGTATACCGTCTGGGAGGGACAGAGACAAAAGACACAGTGAGGGGCGCCTGGGTGGCTCAGTCGTTGAGCGTCTGCCTTCAGCTCAGGTCATGATCCCAGGGTCCTGGGATCGAGTTCTGCATCGGGCTCCCTGCTCCAAAGGAAGCCTGCTTCTCCCTCTCCCACTCCCCCTGCTTGCGTTCCCTTTCTCGCTGTGTCTCTCTCTGTGAAATAAATAAATAAATAAAATCTTTTAAAAAAGAAAAAAAGTAACCTTATCTTGGCAGCAGCTGGCCCCTCAAGGTCCTGAAAGCCTTGCTTCCAGATTCCTTGGAGACTTGCGCTAGTATGCAATCAGTCACTCCTCACAATCCCAGTGTAGCTTTTTCTGCCCACAGGTCCCATCCTATCAATAGGGAAGGGGTTAAGGAATAGGCAGGAGAGATAGGAGGCCCCCTGACTCTCCTGACCAGGTTCCAGAATTATTCCGGCAGGTGGAGACGCTGAGACAGACTGGAACAAGAGATGAGGAAACAAACCAAGACGGCACAAGAATCTCAAGGCCACAAGCTTCCTGGTCAAGTTTTCAATAAGACTGCCACTAACAGCCCTCAGTGGCAACCCATTTGGGACCCGTCTCCCTCTAGAGAGCTTTTTCTTTCCTTTCTGTTCTCACCTTCACTTAATAAACGTTCACTTCACTTTACCCTTTTGTGTCCGCAAAACTCATTCTTCGATTCATTCTTCGACTCCATGGGACAAGAACCCTGCAATCCTGCAACAATATGACTGCCAGATCAATACAATCTTTCCGTGCCAAGCTAAGGGGGTGTCTGGGTGGCTCAGTCGGCTGAGCGGTTGCCTTCAGCTCAGGTCATGATCTCAGGGTCCTGGGATCGATTGAGCCCTGAGTTAGGCTCCCTGCTCAGCAGGGAGTCTGCTTCTCCCTCTGCCCTCCCCTGCCCCCGTCATTCTCTCTCAAATAAATAAATAAAATCTTTTAAAAATTAAAATTAAAAAAAATTAAAAATTAAAAAAAAAAAGAAATGCCAAGCTAAGGAGTCTTGACTTTATGCTGTAGATGATGGGAAACTATTATATATTAGATACAATATTTTGTTTTTCCTTTGGGGGAAACAAGGTCTTAAAATAGGTGGTACAAAAGAATGTAAAATGAAAAAGTCCCTGTTTTCAAAAAGCATGAAAATTAGTTTGGCAAGAAACCAGTTAATTCTTCTATAGCATTTGGAAATCTTCTAGGAGTTTGGTAAAACAACAAAATGCAAAACCAGAAATTGATAAATGCTGCCATAAACTGCTCAATAACCTCCATGCCTTTCCACATCAGTTCCTTCAGCCTTGAACACGATTGTCTTGCTGAAAAACGTCTACTTACTTCAACTTTGAAGCTTTCTCCTCTGCGAACACTTTGTGCTTGCCATTTGGCACGTGTGCAGAGCACTTTAAATACATCATCTTATCAGATTCCTATAGCAAATTAAAAGGTCAGTTTTTCTTTTCAGTTGAGAAAACAAAAACTTCAGAAGGTTAAGTGACATGCCCAGTTTCATATAACTAAAAAGTAGTAGAATCAGAAGTAACCCAGTCAGTCTGATTTTTGACTTTTAATCAGGAAGGGCAAAGTTAGGGGCACCTCGCTGGCTTAGTCCGAGGAACATGGGACTCTTGGTCTTGGGGTCGTGAGTTCAAGCCCCAGGTTGGGTGTAGAGATTACTTAAATAAATACAACTTTAAATAAAAAGGAAGGGCAAAGTTAGGTGAGTAAAATTCAGTCCCTCTTAGAGCTGAAGACAGAGTGTAGATCGAATTCCTTGGGTGGAGTTTTCTCTTCCTGGTTTGGCTTCCCACAGCACTGTGGATACAGTCTAATAGAAAGCTGCCTATGTATTTGTCTAAACAGACTGTCAGTGACAAGACTCTGCATTTTTCATTACTATTCTAGCACCTCTATCAGAGCCTTGCACGTAATAGATGCTTAATAAGTGTTTGTTACATGAATAAATGCATGTCTCCTTTCCAGTCTGTCTACTGCAGACAAACCTCAAATTTTTGTAGTTAAGTCTATGCATTGGTAATCTTTGCTTTGTGAACTTTTTGAGGGGAAGAGCAGAGCAAGAGAAGAGAAAAAAATTCTATGTCCTCTGACATCCAATTGCCTTTGAGGAGCTGGGAAGAGAGCAATTCACACTTGATTATCTTCCATCAGATAAATTAGCAGCATCTGAATTGCCAGGCAGTCAGGCCCCCGACGTCTCTCCAGCCCGACTAGCCCGCTTTGTCTCCGCTCAGAGGCCATGATTCCTTCCCTGACTGCCTTGGCTCTCCGCCTCCTGGTCACTGCGGCTTTGGGCCAGACATTCCAATTTCAAGAACATGTCTTTCTCCAATTTCTGGGCTTAGACAAAGTGCCTTCCCCCCAGAAGTTCCAACCTGTGCCTTCTGTTTTGAAGAAAATTTTCCGGGATCAAGAGGCAGCAGCAACCAGTGGGGACTCCCAAGATTTGTGCTACATAAAGGATCTTGGTACCCGCGGGAACATACTGCGACTTCTCCTGGATCAAGGTAAGGAAATTAGCGTGCTAATTCGATGGCATGAAGAAAGAAAAGAAGGGGAAGGTAACAATTACCGAGGGGTTTGTAGAAGGCCTTGTGCTGGTCTTTTACATGTTTATCTCCTGATCCTGGCCACATCCCGAGATTCCAAAGGCAGGTATTCTTATCAGCTTTTTAACAATAGGAAAGTCAGACTCGGACAGTAGATTAACCCATAAGCTATTCAAGATCAGGAGCGTATGAGCAAAGTCAGGATTCAAAATACATTTTTTCAGGGCGCCTGGGTGGCTCAGTTGTTGAGAGTCTGCCTTCGGCTCAGGTCATGATCCCAGGGTCCTGGAATCGAGTCCCGCATCAGGCTCCCTGCTCAGCCGGGAGCCTGCTTCTCCCGCTCCCACTCCCCCTGCTTGTGATCCCTCTCTCGCTGTGTCTCTCTCTGTCAAATAAATAAATAAAATCTTAAAAAAAAAAAAAAAACCAAAATACGTTTTTTCTTTTTTTAAAAAAAAAGATTTTATTTATTTGACAGAGAGACACAATCATACTTTTATATATAACAAGTGTCTTCCAAAATTTATACCCCATCATGGATGTATAAGAATTTATACTTTTTAGGGGCACCTGGATGGCTCAGTCGGTTAAGCGTCTGCCTTCGGCTCAGGTCCTGATCCCAGGGTCCTGGGATGGAGCCCCGCATCGGGCTCCCTGCTCAGCGGGGAGCCTGTTTCTCCCTCTGCCTGCCGCTCCTGCTGCTTGTGCTCTCTCTCTCTGTCAAATAAATAAATAAAATCTTAAAAAAAAAAAAAAGAATTTATACTTTTTATATATAGCAAGTGTCTTCCAAAATTTATACCCCACCATAAATGTATAAAAATTCTCACTTTCTGGGGTGCCTGGGTGGCTCAGTCGTTAAGCGTCTGCCTTCGGCTCAGGTCATGATCCCAGGGTCCTGGGATCGAGCCCCGCATCAGGCTCCGTGCTCAATGGGAAGCCTGCTTCTCCCTCTCCCACTCCCCCTGCTTGTGTTCCCTCTCTCGCTGTGTGTCTCTCTGTCAGATAAATAAATAAAATCTTAAAAAAAAAAAAGAATTCTGGGACGCCTGGGTGGCTCAGTCAGTTAAGTGTCTGCCTTCGGCTCAGGTCTTGATCCCAGGGTCGAGGGATCGAGTACCGCATCAGTCTCCTTGCTCAGTGAGGAGCCTGCTTCTCCCTCTGCCAGCCGCTTCCCTGCTTGTGCTCTCTCTCTCTCTGGCAAGTAAATAAATAAAATATTTTTTTTAGGCCATTGAGTAACAATACTCTTTTAGCTTTTAATTTTTGTTACTCTGGTAGTAAAACATGATCTCATTGTTTTGATTTTTATTTCTTTAATAAGGTGGAATGCATTTTTAAATGGATAATGAATCTTTCTTTTTTTTTCTTCAAACAATTGCCTATTTATACACACTGGCCATTTTCTACTGAGGAGTCTTCCTTTCCTTAATGATTTGTAAGCCCTCTTGATCATCTGTAAAATTATGAATTTAAACTCATGCATATTATAAGTTTCTAATTATGAATTTAAACTCATGCATATTATAAGTTTTCTTGTTGTTCTTTGTGGTTTTAATTTTGTTAATGATGTCTTTGGAATACAGAAGTTCTTTTATCTTCATGCTCTCAAATCTGTCCATCCTTTCCATTGTGGCTTTTGGATTTTCTTTTATGCTTAAGGAATCTGATTTAGTGCTAGGAAGAGGAAGGGAGATGGATAGGTTAGAATTCTAGCCTGGAACAAGAGACGTCAACTTTTCAGAGAAGTGGAAAAGGTAAGTACTATGAAGACATCTCTGCACTTGACAGTTAGCCAACCTTTAAGAAAGATGTTTCAGTGGAATAGTGAGGGGCAAAGAGTTGGAAAATAACAGAAGAATATGAAGAGGTAGAGACAGCAAATATAGACTTACCTTTTCAAAAGATGGTCAATGAAAAGAAAGAGAAAGATGATAAGGTAGTCTTGAAGAGGATGCTGGATAATTTCAAATGCTTCTTAATTTTATTGTTTTTTAAACGAGACTTGAGAATGAAGGGGGAATGGTTAGAATGTTAGGGTGTCTTTGAGGGGGCGGTTCTTTCTGTTTTGTTTTGTTTTTTAAAGTAATCTCCACAGATCCAGTGTGGGGCTTGAACTCACGACGCTGAGATCAAGAGTCGCGTGTTCTACCGACTGAGCCAGCCAGGCACCGTTGGAATGTTTGGGTTTGTGTTGTAATTTCTCCATAAGCTGAAGGGTCTTAGAAAATCCCTACTTAGGGTTGGGGCACCTGGGTGGTTCAGTCGGTTGAGCATCGGATTCTTGATTTCTTCGGCTCAGATCATGATCTCAGGGTGGTGAGATGGAGCCTGCGTCAGGCTCGTGCTAGGTGTGGAGTCTGCTTAAGATTCTCTCTCTCCCTCTCCCTCTGCCCCCTACTCCCCCTAAAAACAAAATCCCTACCTAGGGTGGAGACACCCTACCTAACCATATGATGGCATTAAGCCAAAGAAATTATTTGCGGAGAGGGAGAAATTGAAGCTGGGGGAATAAAAGGTAAAAGTAAGCTCTACTGGGCCTTTTCGTAAAGGAATAGGTAAGGTTTGAAAATCTGGGCAGAGAAGTCAGCTTTGAAAACAGGGAGAGTACATCTACAATGGCAAAAGATAAGAGAGAGGGGTCCATGTGGAGAAACTGGAGAATCACACTGCACCTCAATATTCAGTGAAGTGGGATATGATCTTTGCAGAGACCCCGGACCAGAAATTGTTGACATTGACAGCTGTGGGCTTTAGATAAGGAATCATCTAAGGATGAAACACATGGGATTTCAGAGGGCCAGTCTTGGCTAGATAAGAGTATTTTGAAAAGTCAATCTAAGTAGTTAGATTTTTGGCGAGCAACACCTGACTGTCTAGGATGTTCTTAAACATTTTTTTTTAAAGATTTTATTTATTTATTTGAGAGAGAGAATGAGATAGAGAGAGAGAGCATGAGACGGGGGAGGGTCAGAGGGAGAAGCAGACTCCCTGCCGAGCAGGGAGCCCGACGCGGTACTCGATCCTGGGACTCCAGGATCATGACCTGAGCCGAAGGCAGTCGCTTAACTAACTGAGCCACCCAGGCGCCCCATGTTCTTAAACATTTTTGTGCCCTTTGGCCATCTGTTGAAGGTGATGGACTCCTTCTCAGAGTAATGGTTTATATGCTAAAAGAAAATACTTAGGGGGCACCTGGGTGGCTCAGTTGTTAAGCGTCTGCCTTCAGCTCAGGTCATGATCCCAGGGTCCTGAGGTCGAGCCCCGCATTGGGCTCCCTGCACAGTGGGGAGCCTGCTTCTCCCTCTCCCACTCCTCCTGCTGTGTTCCCTCTCTCGCTGTGTCTCTCTCTGTCAAATAAATGAAATCTTAAAAGAAAAATAAAATAAAGTATTTAGGATTTCCAAGGAAATCAATTAAATATTTAAATACATTTATAAAAATATTTTAAACCAAATGTGTGTACAGTGACATACACGGATGCATTTATTAATGCAACAAATAACAAGATCCAGGGTTGGGACTATATTTACCATAAATTCAAAGTAGTGTGAGTGTAAATGTTATTTTGAGATACTTGCAACAACTTAATCTATGAACACACCTAGGATTTTTATTGGTAACAGTGTCATAGGCCCTGAAAATATTATTGGGATTTGTTGCCTATATTCATAGTTGAAAGAAATGCTAAATTTCATTTAGAGTTCCGTGAAAATAAAGATGTAATTCTTTTTCCCATCCAAATTCATGGACCTTCTAAATTCTATCCAGGACCCCTTGGGGACCTGCAGATGTGAAGATAAGAACCTCTGGCCTTGAATGAGGAGTGAAAGAAACAAATCCTCCCAATGGTAGGGTTTGAGTATAGCTGATAATTTCCTGCCCTTAGTTTGCATATGTAGATATCATATAACATTTGACATTTATATCATATAGGTGGATCTGAAGTGAAATATGTTTTGGTGACTCTCACATCTCTGTTCCCATCTAGGGCTCTTTCTTTACTCCGAGAAACTCCCTCAAGCCTCCTCCTGCCTACAGAAGCAGCTCTACTTTAACCTGTCTGCCATTCAAGATAAGGAACAGTTAACAATGGCCCAGCTGGGCCTGGATTTGGGGCCCAACACTTACTATAAGCAGGGACCGGAACTGGAGTTGGCTCTGTCCCTGGTTCAGGAGCCTCACGTGTGGGGCCAGTCCATCCCCAAACCAGGTAAAATGCTTGTGTTGCAGTCAGTACCATGGCCTCAAGGTGTTGTGCATTTCAACCTGCTGGATGTGGCTAAGGATTGGAATAGCAACCCCCAGAAGAACTTAGGTTTGTTGCTAGAGATACTGGTCAAAGGGACCAGAGACTGGGGGGTGAATTTTCAGCTTCAGGACACCTGTGCCAGACTGAGACAGTCCCTCCATGCTTCCCTACTGGTGGTGAGTCTCAACCCTGAGCAATGCCACCCTTCATCCCGAAGAAGGAGGGAAGCCGTTCTGGCCCCTAAGACTTCTTGCGGGAGCCTCTGCCATCATCACCAGCTCTTCATCAACTTCCAGGACCTAGGTTGGCACAAGTGGATTATTGCCCCCAAAGGGTTCATGGCAAACTATTGCCATGGAGATTGTCCTTTCTCGATGACCACCTCCCTCAACAGTTCCAATTATGCTTTCATGCAAGCACTGATGCATGCAGTTGACCCGGAGATCCCCCAGGCCGTCTGTATCCCTACCAAGCTGTCCCCCATTTCCATGCTCTATCAGGACAATGATGACAATGTCATTTTACGACATTATGAAGACATGGTGGTTGACGAATGTGGATGTGGGTAGGCTGTTAGAAATAGGAGGGGTGTTCTTAGAGTAAACCTTCTAATAAAACTAGCAACGTGGTTTATGACTTCTTGGATCTGAAATATCAATATATTTGTGTTTACAATTTGTCTTCCTGGAAAATCCATCATGATTAATGATCTCCCTAAGTAGACACACACACACACACACACACACACACACACCAGCCCTAATAATCTAACAGTCATGATGCACTTGACTGTATATTAGACTCTAGATAGAAGGAGACTTGCATTTATTGGTGGCCTAGGATGGGCAGGCATTATTCTATGTGTTACTTATAAACATCATTTCAGGATGTTTCTTGAGATAGGCCTTATTATTTATAAAATACTTCATAGAGAAAGTAGATAACAAATTTCCTTAAATTTATCAACTTTCCCTGGCAGATCTCACAGGCTAACAATGTTCTTAAAAAAAAATTATCTTGACGGGCACCTGTGTGGCTCGGTTGGTTAAGTGGTGGACTCTTGATTTCAGCTCAGGTCATGATCCCAGGGTTCTGGGATTGAGCCCCGAGTTGGACTCCACACTCAATGGGGAGTCTACTTGAGGATTCTCTCTCTCCCTCTCTCTCAAATAAATGCTTCCCTCACTCACGCACTCTCTCTTGCTGTCTCTCAAATAAATAAATAAATCTTTAAAAAAATTATTTTGCGATAATACAAAATAATATGAAAAATATTATCAAAACAGTACCTGATATCTACATTTCCTTCTGGTCTTTTATTGTTGTTACATATGATTTTTATAGCTCAGATCACACGGTATATATAATTTTGTATCTTTCTGTACTCAATGTTACCATAGGAATTTTTTTCAAATCACCAACATCTACATAGTTCATTTAATGGCTGTATTATATACGAATATTTAGATACATATTTTACTTAAGAGAGTGTTTATCATTGGGCATTATATTGTTTGCAGTTTTCATGGTGGAATAGTGTTATGACTTTCTGTTCATATGTCAGTTGATATTTTGTCCCCACTTAGAAAAATTTTAGAGATGGAATTACAGAGTCAAAGGTATAAATTGACTTCTATAGGGCGCCTGGGTGGCTCAGTTGGTTAAGCGACTGCCTTCGGCTCAGGTCATGATCCTGGAGTCCCGGGATCGAGTCCCGCATCGGGCTCCCTGCTCGGCGGGGAGTCTGCTTCTCCCTCTGACCCTCCTCCCTCTCATGCTCTCTGTCTCTCATTCTCTCTCTCTCTCAAATAAATAAATAAAATCTTTATTTTTTTTTATTTTTATTTTTTTTTAAGATTTTATTTATTTATTTGACAGAGAGAGACATAGTGAGAGCAGGAACACAAGCAGGGGGAGTGGGAGAGGGAGAAGCAGGCTTCCCGCGGAGCAGGGAGCCTGATGTGGGACTCGATCCCAGGACCCCGGAATCATGACCTGAGCCGAAGGCAGACGCTTAACGACTGAGCCACCCAGGCGCCCAATAAATAAAATCTTTAAAAAATAAAAATAAAAAAATAAATTGACTTCTATAATCAATAGAAAATATATTGATATTAAAATAAACATGCATACGATATGGGATAAAATGCAAAATTTATACAGACTTCAAATACAAAACTCTAGATTTGGTAGGATACTTTGGGTTGTACCTGGAAGTATGAGTTCACTCATTTCCCCCGTTGGGAGAACTAAAGCAGAAGTTTGTGAATCACTGCTTTATTTAGTCCTTTCTTTAATGCCATCTGTCACTGTCTTATGTCAACTTCACCACTCTCACCTGGATTACTGCCACTTTTTGTTTGTTTGTTTTTTAAGATTTTTATTTTTATTTATTTGACAGAGAGAGACACAGCGAGAGAGAGAACACAAGCAGGGGAGTGGGAGAGGGAGAAGCAGGCTTCCCGCTGAGCAGGGAGCCGGATGTAGGGCTCATCCCAGGACCCTGGGATCATGACCTGAGCCGAAGGCAGATGCTTAACGACTGAGCCACCCAGGCGCCCCTGCCACAAATTTTAACCTAATTTTTGTTTTTATTTTTAGGTTTTTAAAAATGTTGATTATTATAATTTAACTATATTACAAATACACATAAAGATGCCAGTCTCTTTTCCCATTCAAATGAAACCACCATCCTGAAGTTGATATGTCTTTCCCATTCCCATTCGATAATTTTACTACATATGTTTAGAATCATAAATAGTATAAAGCATTGCTGCATAAATAGGTAAACTTTATAGAAACAATATTGGAGTATATTTTTCTACTACTTTTTTTCCCTCTATTATTTCAGAGATTCTTACAGGTTGATTCAGTTAGGGATATAATTGATTTTTCCCCCCACTGCTGGGTAGTAATCCATTACATGTATATTTCACAGTAGATTTGTGTGCTATTGAACACTCAGGGCATTCAAACAAACTGCTACAATCATTTCAATAGGATGGACAAATATCTTTTTTGCAATCTCCTCTCTAGCTAGGACTTCAGTGTAGCACAGCAATGAATGAGTAATTTATAAGGAGAATGGAGAAAAGGCTATAGAACTTGTAGCAACTCTGATTGCATATCCTTGAACACAAACAAAACTGATCTATAAAAAGCACCTTGTCGAATGCATTGTTTGAACCAGAAACACTGTTCTGACAGATACCAGGGGGAGATTGGCTTTAGACATATTCAGAACAAGTTAGTGGAACAATCAGGATGTTGCCAACAATAATAACCTACGTCAATACGTTTACAGAAGCACTTTCAAATTATATTTGTTGAAGAAAGAGCTAAGAAATCAATGTAATAGAAGAAAGATAGATGGTTGTTTCAGTAAAGGTGGTAATACTTTGGGGGGCTTACTGCCGTCCCAGCATTCTTGGTAGTGCATTCAGCCTTGAACAAGTGAGTCTGATTAGCATAAACAAAATTCATAAAATTTCACCTGCAAACCAGTCATCAATATATGGGCTTACAATAAGATGCCAAGTGAAAAGGGTTAGCCAGCATTGTATGTTTGATGGAAAAGTGCACATGGAAAACAAGTTATCGTAAGAATATGTATAGGGAAATCAGAGGAAGGGAATTAGTTAAATGATCTAAATGGCAAGTTTGATTAACCTCTAGGTCCAGATACTAGAGGAATTGTAGTCATTTCAGATCATACCCTGCTATTAATATTCTTTAATCAGTCAACAATATGCTTGCTTGGATAATGGCTTTCTTATTTATAATATCACATGCTAAGCTTGTTTTATTGAGTAAATAAGCTGCTCATATTGATTGGGATGATCCCAAATCATGTTGGACAAACATTACAAATCATCTTGTGACAATCCTCTCTGGTATCCTCCCTCTTCGGGAGCTTTGTATCATCACTTTACTATCGCTCAATAAACCTTGCTTTGCTGCCAAAAAAACCCCCCAAAAACAAACAAACAAAAAAAACCCAAAACAAATCATCTTGTAGTGCAGATTATTTCTGAACTAAATTATCTCTACAGTTTTATTTCATTGAATTGATATTTATTTTTTATACACTATCATTTTTTGATGATATAAAATATACTTACTGAACTTTGGTATCAGCATAACAATAACTTATTATACAGTATTTGGGGGAGAAAACCTGGTTATTCAATCTTCTACTTGATTGAGTTCTATGTAAATAGAAATTTACTATAAGGACTACTTTTGGTATAAAAGGTAATCTGATCCAAAAGTGTTTAGGAGATAATTTGAGATTTTAGAAGAGAGATACACAAAATCAAAATGGATTCTTTAAATCAGCTGGCATTAACATATTAGAACAGAAATAGTAGTAATTAGGGGCACCTGGGTGGCTCAGTTGGTTAAGTATCTGCCTTTGGCTCAGGTCATGATCTCAGGTCCTGGGATCGAGCCCCGTATCAAGCTTCCTGCTCTGCGGGGGAGCCTGCTTCTCTCTCCCCTTCTGCCCCTCCCCACTGCTCATTCACTCCCTCCCAAATAAAAAAAAAATCTTTAAAAAAATAAAAAATAAATAAAATTTTTAAAAAAGACATAGTAGTAATTTAAAAATGCCATTATGCCCCACTGTAAGTGGTATTAACCGAAGTATTAGAGCAGTGAAAATATTAAAGAAGTAATACTTTCAGATTAGAATGGGAAAAAAATGGAGGTTTGAATAAAACTTAAAGTACTCCTTGATAATTAACAAACAACTAGGTCTATGTTATAGTAATTCCTGGATATGGAGCACATAACTAAGTAGATTCTTTTATCTGCAGACAATCCTCTGCATTTAAGGGAAAAAATTCAATCACTTTCAGAGCTCCTGGACTCCTCTTTTCTCTGGGGCCTTTCCACTGCCTCAGCCTGCTTTACACATAGGAAAGTGAGCGCTGACTTCAGTGTGCCGTTGCCCTCTGCCGGGAAAAGCAAGGGAGAATTGCCTACAGAAAACTAGAGTCTAGGGGCGCCTGGTGGCTCAGTCGGTTAAGCGTCTGCCTTCGTTCGGCTCGGGTCATGATCCCGGGGTCCTGGGATCGAGCCCCACATCGGGCTCCATATCCAGCGGGAAGCCTGCTTCTCCCTCTCCCTCTGCCTGCCACTCCCCCTGTCCTTCTCTCTCTCTGTCTCGCTGACAAATAAATAAATAACATCTTAATAAAAAAAAAAGAAAACAAGAGTCTAGTGAGAGCTGTTCCCCAGTGAACAGGAACAAGGCTGAAGCTGGTCAGCTGGATGAAAAAGGCCAGTACATCAGTCCACTCATATATATATATATATATTCCAGAATTTCTGTTTCAGGTCCCCAAATCTGTCCTCCTGATGAGGAGAACAAAGACAAGAGAAATGTAGCCAAAAGTAAATCTCCTTACAGCTTGCAGCCCACTGATAGATACCTGAGACATGCAGAGCATGACCTTCCTCAAGGAGCCCATGGTTGCCTAATGCCTTAATGCTTATGATTTATTAAAGACTTTCCTGGGACCTGACTTGGCTCCTGTTTACTGAGTATAGCATTGACTTCGAGGCTCCTGCTCTCCGACCACCAGCCTGTGGAGGATCTGTCTTCCCTTCTTCGCCTTTCTTACTGTATACCTTGAGCTCTTTGGGCTCATTACAAAGATATATCAAAAGCCCAACTGACCACGATTCCTGACGCTGCATTGCTAAATTTACTTCTGAATTGAATGGAATTGTTACTGCTAGATTTCCTTAGTCCACTAAGAATTTTGATGTGGGTTCTGTGCTTAATACATTTATATTATTTTTTAGAAGATTTATTTATTTTAGGGGGGAGGGGCAGAGAGAGAGGGAGAGAGAATCTCAGACTCTCTGCTGAATGCTGAGCCCAACACAGGGCTCCATCCCACAACCCTGAAATCATGACCTGAGCCGAAATCAAGAGTTGGCCGCTTAACAGACTGAGCCACCCAGGCGCCCCTATATTATTTTAAAAAGTTATTTAAAACTATTAAAAGGGTAGCTATTTCCTTCTGCTTGCAGTTCAGTTGTTGGCAGGTTTGTTCACTCCTCAGTTAATCAAGTTTTCTCCTGGGGCCATTATGCCCAGGGCTAGAGAAGAACATACATTACTGGCTTCATGGCTTTGGGACACACGTTATCTTCTTTCTCTACTAGAACATTTAATGTCTGACAAATTGGTCTACAAATAGGCATGTGCCCTGTAAGTCAAGTTATATGCTCTGATTTGGGCAGGATGGCACAGGGTAGGACTTCTTATTCCAAAATATAAATAAATTATGAACTGATGGGTCGTATGGCTATTTCAGAGCATTTCAAGACCAGTGATCTTATTTATTGGCAGGTCTGTCCACTCACTTACAGGCCAGTTTGGTTTGAAACTTCACCATCAGTTTAATTCATTTCAATTCAATTTGATGCTTATTGAAGGCCTTGAAAGGGAGAAAGACACAGTGTCTGCCTTTGGTCGTTTGCCATGAAATGATGCATTCCAAAATCAAGTCAGGCCTTAATTTTGTTTCTTTTAAAATAAGAAATGAGACATAAATAGGACACCAAGGGTTATTCAAGGGTTATTTCTCACCAATTTATTCTCTACTCAAAACAATATTAAGCACTTCAAGTATTATCACAGAGTTTTCTGTGCTCAGCTTGTGAGTAGAAATCTTGGGGTAGCTAAGCTCAAAATAGGATGTTGGCTCGTCCCAGAGGCAGAGGGTGGCTGAGAAGATGGCTCCCAAGGTTGCAACTGAAAAAAAGTTTGGAGGGTGGTCAGAGGCTGGTAGAAGGGGTGTCCCTGGGTCTGTTCTGTTCACTGTTGGAAAGACAGATCCATGGGTCTGCCGGGAGCACTGCCTTCTCTTACTTTTTCTGTTTAATTGTTTGCTTAGCAACATTAAACAGCAAGCTGGTACCATTGTTTTGGGGCAAAAACTTATCACATATTTTGCAACCATCACCTTTGTCTTGTTGCAGTGATGTGAAATTTACCTTCTGACACACAGATCTTTTGGAACCTTACTTGAAAATGATTGGTTTAGTTACAACCTATATTTTCATCTTTCAAAAAAATAATAATTATGCAGTGATTAATACGGGTAATTGACCAAGGTCTCCTGGAACAATAATTAAATCAATAGCTGTTTTGGGGCGCCTGGGTGGCTCAGTCGTTAAGCGTCTGCCTTCGGCTCAGGTCATGATTCCAGGTCCTGGGATCGAGCCCCGCATCGGGCTCCCTGCTCCGCGGGAAGCCTGCTTCTCCCTCTCCCACTCCCCCTGCTTGTGTTCCTGCTCTCGCTGTGTCTCTCTCTCTGTCAAATAAATAAATAAAATCTTTAAAAAATAAAAAAATATATAAATAAATAAATAAATCAATAGCTGTTTTGAAAGGAAGAATATGATAACTCCCATAGATATCAACAGAATACACAGGGAAACTGAAAGGAAGGAGTGAATCCATCCAAATTAAAGAAGAAGGGCTGCTTTTGATATGGGTAGTCAGAGACAGTAGGGTTTTGACATATGCAGAAGGGGATTACAGGTAGGGAATTTTAGCCTAGAGAAAAGCCAGAGCAAATGGGCACCTGGCTGGCTCAGTCAGTAGACACGTGACACTTGATATCAGAGTCGTGAGTTCAAGCCCCACGCTGGGTGTAGAGCTCACTTAAACAAACAAACAAACAAACAAACTAGAGCAAAGACAGGAAATAGATGGCAGAAATTGAGGACTTATTTATAGGAGGTTGAATTTGCTAATCGTATTACTTTTCTGCCCTCTGCTGATTAAAACAGGGAAGAGCAAATCTATTAAAATAATGGTTCCGGGACGCCTGGGTGGCTCAGTGGGTTAAGTGTCTGCCTTCAGCTCAGGTCATGATCCCAGGGTCCTGGGATCCAGCCCCGCATTGGGCTCCCTGCTCGGCGGGGAGCCTGCTTCTCCCTCTCCCTCTGCCTGCCACTCCCCCTGCTTGTGCTCTCTCTTTCTCTCTCTCTGACAAATAAATAAAATCTTAAAATAAAATAAAATACATGGTTCCTAATGTCTAGAGGATCAAGGGTGTTGTTGAGAACCTGGTAAAACATATAGACTCTCCCCAGAATATAATACATATAAACACACAATATTTTGCAAATAATTTCAGTTGCTTCATGGAATCCCTGCAGTGTAAACTGTAAGGTTGTGGAGAACACATTCTTCTTCTTCTTTTTTATTTTACAATTTTATTTATTTATTTGTCAGAGAGAGAGAGAGAGAGCACAAGCAGGGGGAAAGGGAGAGGGAGAGGGAGAAGCAGGCTCCCCGCTGAGCAGGGAGCCTGATGTGGGACTCGATCTCAGGACCCTGGGATCATGACCTGAGCCAAAGGCAGACAACAAAATGAGCCACCCAGGTGCCCCTGAGTTTACTTTTTTTTTTAAGATTGATTTATTTATTTTAGAGAGAGAGAGCAAGTGGAGGAGGGGCAGAGGGAGAGGGAGAGAAGCAGACTCCCTGCTGAGCGCAGAGCCCCTTGCGGGCCTGGATCCCACGACCCTAAGATCATGACCTGAGCCGGAACCAAGGGTCAGAGGCTAAACCTACTGAGCTACCCAAGGAGCCCCAGTTCTGAGTTTTCCAACACAAAATCTAATCAAAAGTACCCTTGATGACGAGTATCCAATAGGAATTCTAACAGAAACAAACTCAGATTATACTCCATCTGAACTATTGTATATATGCCTCTGTGAGTGTGTCACGTTAGTTTTCTCTTGCTGCTGTAACAAACTACCATGAACTTAGTGGTGTAAAACAACATAAGTTATCATATAGCTCTGGAGGTCAGAAATACACAACAGGGTCTCACTGGCTAAAATCAAGGTGTCATCAGGGCAGCATTTCTTCAGGAGGCTCTAGGGAAAAATCCATTTACACACCCTTCCAACTTCTAGAAGCTATCCTCATTCCCTGAATCATGGCCCCTTCCAGCCATATCTGCTTTCATATTCACCCGGCTTTCGCGGACTCTGATTCTTTTTTTTTTATTGTTATGTTAATCACCATACATTACATCATTAGTTTTAGATGTAGTGTTCCATGATTCATTGTTTGTGCATAACACCCAGTGCTCCATGCAGTACGTGCCCTCGTTAATACCCATCACCAGGCTAACCCATCCTCCCACCACCCTCCCCTCTAGAACCCTCAGTTTGTTTTTTAGAGTCCATCGTCTCTCATGGTTCGTCTCCCCCTCCGATTTCCCCCCCTTCGTTCTTCCCCTCCTGCTATCTTCTTTTTTTTTTTCTTAACATATATTGCATTATTTGTTTCAGAGGTACAGATCTGAGATTCAACAGTCTTGCACAATTCACAGCGCTTACCAGAGCACATACCCTCCCCAGTGTCCATCACCCAGTCACCGCATCCCTCCCACCCCACCCCCCACTCCAGCAACCCTCAGTTTGTTTCCTGAGATTAAGAATTCCTCGTATCAGTGAGGTCATATGATACATGTCTTTCTCTGTTTGACTTATTTCTCTCAGCATAATACCCTCCAGTTCCATCCACGTCGTTGCAAATGGCAAGATCTCATTCCTTTTGATGGCTGCATAATATTCCATTGTATATATATACCACATGTTCTTTATCCATTCATCTGTCGATGGACATCTTGGCTCTTTCCACAGTTTGGCTATTGTGGACATTGCTGTTATAAACATCAGGGTGCACGTACCCCTTCGGATCCCTACATTTGTATCTTTGGGGTAAATATCCAGTTCTGACTCTGATTCTTTCGCACCACTCTTATAAGGATACTTTTGATAGGATAATAGGATAAGGGTACTCATGATAGGATAATCTTCTTACCCCAAGATCCTTAACTTAATCACACCTGCAAAGTCCCATGTGCCATTTTAAGATACCACACTTATAGATTTCAGATATTAGGAGGCAGACATCTCTGAGGGGCCCTTCTTCTACTTACCACAAATACAACTTTGAAACACTTGGCTTCTGAAGGACCTGCATTTATGATGTGGCACTTCTGCCCCTTCTTCAAAACTCTAACCTGCCCCTTGAACAACTGCTTTACTTGCAGAAACTCTAGTTTGACTTTCATAATTAAGGAATGTCTTATATTTAGGGCTCAGGTAGAGGGTTCATGGTACTTGAGATTCAAATTCAGCAGCTCTAGATCTGAGACGCTAGAGGAAGGGAGACTTAGGTCTTGAAAGTGACCTCAATTCTGGGAGTCTGTGCTGAAACTCAGAGATGCCTGAGCCAGGGGTCAGGCAACAGGAGGCAATGGTAATCTGGAGCACAGTATTCACTTTCTCAAGAAGAATGAAAAAGCAGAAGTGGACTTGGCCATACACTTCACCTTAGCTTCAAAAAGGAAGAGAGATCACCTAAGACTTGTACACTAATTACCCAACTTCGAGGCCAAAGTTCTTCTGATTTTGCATCTAACAGTGCCCTTCCCCATTCCAACAGGACTGAGGGCAAAGAGCAAAATAGGAGGAAGTTAGAAATATGAGAGAGGCAGAAGAGCATTTATAGAAAAACAAATAAGGGGCGCCTGGGTGGCTCAGTCGTTAATATTAAAAGGGAAGTCCATAGTGTCTTCACCAGGTAACATTGAAGGTCTTCAGATTATACAAACAGGTTAATTCTCTCTTCCCTTTGTTCTTCCTTTGTGCTCTCGAATAAGGAATGATGGGTCAGTGTTAATTTAAGGAGAAGGAAAAACTAAATTCAGATGTTATCAGGGGTTAAGCGTCTGCCTTCGGCTTGGATCGTCCAGGGATCAAGCCCCAAGTGGGGCTCCCTCCTTGGTGGAAAGCCTGCTTGTCTATATCCCTCTGCTGCTCCCCCTGCTTGTGCTCTCTCCGTGTCTGTCTCTCTCTGTGTCAAATAAAAAAAATTAAAAAAAAAAAGAAAGAAAGAAATTCAGATAGCCTCAGTGATTTACTCTATTGGATTAATTATTTGAGGAGTGCCTGGGTGGCTCAGTTTGTTAAGCGTCTGCTTTTGGCTCAGGTCATGATCCCCGGGGTCCTGGGTCCAGGGACCTGGCCCCACAGTAGGCTCCCTTGCTCAGTGGGGAGTCTGCTCCTCCCCCTCCCTCTGCCGCTCCCCCTGCTTGTGCTCTCTCTCTCGATAAATAAAATCTTTATTAGCACATGCTCTAACCAGCTGAGCTAACTGGCCAACCCAATAAATAAATTCTTTTAAAAAAAGGATTAATTATTTGAATCATAAGCTTTCTTATCAACATAGTGATACAAATCCCCACACCTTGTATAATCAAGATACCCAGTAATTGCCTGAGACTCAGGACTGAGTCATCCTCTGCCCAAGCCAGGTAGCAGTGGTCACACCTACCACGTTCAGGCATGTTGTTGGTAAGAGCAATCCACACAATAATATAGTTCCAGGGGAGAAGTCCAGTGACAGAGCACCATGGCTTCTGACAAAGGTAAACGGGACCCAGGGGCCTGGTAAATTCTGTATTCTTGAAAAGGGCAAAATCTGTGTGTGTGTGTGTGTGTATGTGCATGTGTATGTGTGTGTGTGTGTCCTGCCTGTGCTTGTGTCTTAGGCATTTTTCAACTTTCCTATTTATTAATATATTGATATTATTCTTAAACAGGGTTTATTATTGTTATTAATACTAACTATTCACATCCACAAATTATTTTGGTCAAATGACACCAAATCAATGCTTATTTCACCATAATAAAAAATTAAGTAAAAAATACAACTGTTAATTAACAGTTTAAAATAGCAACAGAAGTGAAAGCACAAGGGCATGTTAATTGATATTTTAAGGTTCAGTTACTTAATGTTGGAGAAATCTGTGGGAGAGGGAGAACACTTCAGGTTGTGGAAGGAAATGATTTTCAGCTGAAGTGGGATTTGAGCTGGATCCTGAAAGGGTAGAATTTGGATTGGCAAAGAGGAAGAGAGTCCTGGTTGACTGACACAAAGAACTTGAGAGAATTTACAAAGATTGTGTGTGGAAATACAAAGAGTAAACTGGTTAAGCTATAGGAGAGTCTGGGGAAATAATCTGCAGTGAGATTAGAAAGCAAAGCTGGAGGGGCGCCTGGTGGCACAGTTGGTCATGCAACAGACTCTTGGTTTTGCTCAGGTCATGATCTCAGGGTCTGGATCTCAGGGTCATGAGATGGAACCCCAAGTTGGGCTCTGCGCTCAGCCAAGAGTCTGTTTGAGGATTCTCTCTCTGCTCCTCCCCGCCACTCTCTCTCTCCGTATCTCTCTCAAATAAATAAATAAATCTTAAAAAAAAAAGGGGGGAAGCAAACCTGGAATGATATTATGGAGGACTTTGAATGCTAGGCTAAGGAAAATGAGGTTGATCTTTTTGGTCAGAGAAGATCTTTGGAGAATTTGTGACTAGCATAACAATGACTAAAATAGTGCTTTATTTTTTTTATTATTTTATTTTATATTTTATTTTATTTTATTTTATTTGAGAGAGAGAGAGAGCAAGTGATCAGGGGAAGGAGCAGAGGGAGAGAATATCCAAGCAGACTCCCACTGAACAAGGAGTCTAACGTGGGGCTTGATCTCACAAGCCATGAGATCAGGGCCTGAGCTGAATCCAAGAGTCAGATGCCTAACCAGCTGAGCCACCCAGGTGCCCCTTATTTTATTTTTTTCAGAGGAGGGGAGAGGCAGAAGGGGAGAGAGAATCTTAAGCAGGCTCCACACCCAGGGTGGCTCGACTTGGGGTTCAATCTCACAACCCTGAGATCATGACCTGAGCCAAAATCAAGAGTTGGATGCTTAACCAACTGAGCCCTAAAATAGTGCTTATATACCACCTTAATAGGAAAAGCAGAGAGGCAGAAGAGCACTTATAGAAAAACAAATAAACTTTTAGGAAATCTAGATGGGCCCTTGGGAGACTAGACGGACATATTATGGTTTTGTGACAATGTCTGTGAGGGTGTGTATCTTGAGTGGTAAGAGTCGAACTCTCCTGGTTTGTTCCAGGGGATGGGGCTTATGACAGTTGATTTCTTTTGAGTTCTTGTGGAAGGCTCCGCTTATAGGAAAATAAAGGATTTCAGAAGAAGGCAGTCTATTTTTGAATGTCTTCAGATCCAAAATAATTTTTATGCCTCAGTGGCACATTGTGGACCCCTCAACACACACACAGACACACACACACACACACACACACACAGCCTTGGGCAAAATGCCTTCTGTTTTGGAGGAAGTGTCTTCCAGGTGTTGTGACTCTTCTTGGCTTAAAAACACCACCTCAGAGTTAAGGTTTACCAGCAGGATAGACTGAACATCCTGGCTGCATCTCTGCACAGCTACTTCCCCCTCAGGGGTGGCAATGACTTGTGCGTCTCTCTGGCCCACGGAGAAAGGGTATCATGTGGAAGGAACCTTTTGCTCTGTGTCTCCTCTTTCTTGGAAAAGAGAGATTGGTAATAATGACAATTGAGCCTTTCAATTTATGATCCTTTTCTCCCACTTCCCCAAATTTTAGCTTTCAAATAACCAGGGAGCAAACCCTTAACATGAGTTCTTGTTGTCAAAATAAATGTCCATGTTCCTCCAAATAAAACAAATGACTTGCATTTCTGCTCTCAGAGTTTTACAGGCCAGTGCCCATTTCATCCCCAAAGCTCTGAGTCTTGAGAGGCATGGGCCTCTAAAATCCAGTACTTGAACTTGAATAGTCCTTACATGCTCTAATGGCTTCTAGGACACTTCGAATAAAATCCATGGCTTAGAATATAAACTCCATGAACATAAAGATAGGGATTTGTTTTGTTCCCTGTTCCTGTACTTCAAAGAGTCCCTAACATTTAGTAGGCCCCTCATTAATAGCTCTACCGACTGAGCCAGCCAGGCACCCCGGTGTGTGGTTTTTAATTAAGAAACTGCCAAACTGTTTCCTAGAGGGGCTGTACCAATATACATTCCCACCAGCAATATATGAGAGATATACTTTCTCTGCACTTTCTCTGTGGTTCTCTCTCTCTCTTATAGCTATCCTATAAAGGATAGTAATGAGATTCATTCAGTCATTTGCTCAATAAATATCTATTACTAGCCAACATGTTTCAGGCAGTGTGATAGGGTCTGGAACAAGATATACATAATCCATACCTCACATAATTTACAATTCGGTATTATTATAGGCATATAAATAACAGTCAAAATACAGCATGATTGCTATGATGAAGGAAGTACAAGAAGCTATGGAAACACTTAGAAATTACACATAGGAGCCTCTGAGGAATGACTTTCTCATTGCACTTAATCATTCTTGTTGGAGCCTTAAGGAAGGTTACTTGGTTTGGGATTGGGCAAACAGATTTCGGCAAAGCCCTTAGAAACTTGCTTTTCTTGATGGTCCAATTCAATTAATACAGGAGAGAATCTTTTAACTCCATTTTCTGATATGGTTCGCAGGTTTGAAAGAACAGAGTATTTTTTTGTTAGCTAAATTTGTATGTGGGGGTTATCTGACATAATCAATCATCTCTTGGTCAACAGGTCCCTCAGCTGGAGATGCCACCTTGAGGTAAGAATAATACCATCATAGTGAGCATCTAATTCAGCCAAGAATAAGTGGATTTAAGAGCTGTAGGACTATAGCTTTCCATATTTTTCCTTTCTTCTTTTATCATGCTCCCACTCTTTCTTTTTTGTCTTCTCTAACTTCATTCTCTGTGAGTATTGCTTTCTATATCTTTGCTTGTATGTCTTTTGGGTTTTGTTTCAATAAATTACCTTCCAGCTTTGTTCCATTGTTGCCTTACCTTTGTTTCTTCTCTGTTTAAATCACATGATTGGATAGCCATTAGTGAAAAGTCCAGAGAACTCATTTGTCACTTTGATTTCATCTTTTTGTTTTATACTATATGCCCATTTTTTTGGATGTAGCATTATAACAGGGGGTCTTCTGTCAGGGAATATATTATTTCATGATGGGTGGAAGGAATGATCTATGTAATAAATAAATGTAATACTTTAGGCATGAGTGGAAATATTAGGATGTAATAACAAGCTGATGACTCAACCATATTGCAAAGAGTCCTCAGCACAATCCTGAGCCTCCCCTGAGTTCCAGCTGTGACGCATGGAAAATATTAAATCTAAAGACGTCATTGGGAGGGGCACCTGGCTGGCTCAGTCAGTAGAGCATGTAACTCTCGATCTCAGTGTTTTAAGTTTGAGCCCCACATTGGGTGTAGAGATTACTTAAAAATAAAATCCTAAAAAAAAAAAAATGAATAAAGATGTCATTGGGAGCAGTTTGAATTTTTTTCTTATGAGGAATTAGGATACAGAATTTAATGTGGAAGAATCCTGAGGTTGACTCTCTCTCTTCTCAGACTTGGCAATAGAATCTTGTTGGTGATTTGAGGCTTCTACACCTAAAATCTAGTTAGAGTCCATTGAGTCATGAAGATTAACGATTGTGTGAAGATTGGGACATGGCAACTCCATGGTGAGACAGAAAGATTAGACTATAAAGAGAAGCCTTTAAAAGTGAAACAAGGACACATTTATACCTGAATTCTAAATTACCAGGTAATGGTACAGAGACAGTGGTGACCAAATAACATGAGTTGGGAAAAATCTCTTCACTATGCTTGTGAGAGAAACTCTGATAATTCAAATGGACCTCCCTAGATAACTTTGAAAAACAGAAAAAAAAAAGTTTCCTGAGACGTCATGTTTTATTTTTTCTAAAGATTTTATTTATTTATTTGACAGAGAGAGTGGGAACACAAGCAGGAGGAGTGGGAAAGGGAGAAGCAGGCTGCCCGCCGAGCAGGGAGCCCGATGCAGGGACTCGATCCCAGGACCCCGGGATCATGACCTGAGCCGAAGGCAGACGCTTAACAACTGAGCCACCCAGGCACCCCGAGATGTCATGTTTTAGATCTGCCTGATAGAAGAGGGGAGGAGGAAATGATTTCAAGTTCCCTCTAAAGACAGCATGACAACATGGGAGTGCTTTTTGTATTTCAGGAGGAGAATCGAACCCTGGGAATTTGAAGCCTTCTTTGACCCCAGAGAACTCCGTAAAGAGACCTGCCTGCTCTATGAAATCCAGTGGGGCACAAGTCATAAGATCTGGCGAAACTCAGGCAAAAACACTGCCAACCATGTGGAAATCAATTTTATAGAAAAATTTACCTCAGAAAGACAGTATTGCCCATCCATCCGCTGCTCCATTACCTGGTTCCTGTCCTGGAGCCCGTGTTGGGAATGCTCCAAGGCTATTAGAGGATTTTTGAGTCAACACCCTAGTGTGACTCTGGTTATTTATGTAGCACGGCTTTTCTGGCATATGGATCCACAAAACCGTCAAGGACTCAGAGACCTCATTAACAGTGGTGTGACTATCCAGATTATGAGAGTCCCAGGTAAAAACAATGAACAAAGAATCTTGAGTGTTTATGAGAGACCGTGGTGCTGGCATGTTTCAAGGCCAGGAGATTGATTATCCCACTCTGGAAGTCTCAGAAGTGAAAGTCCAAAATAACGTAAGATAGGACCGGGTCTGAATTTCACAGTAAGGAAGTATCAAAAAGAGGACTCCTTTCTCCATTCCTGCCACTATGACCTCTCAGCCATCTTCATCTTTTTTCTTTTTTAGGGATTCTGGGGGAGTGTAGCCCTTCTCCAATGACAAAGAGGCTAATAGGCTTTGTATAAAGTATATCTATAAGTTAGGCTCCCTTTAAAGTAACTTTCTGCTGTATTTGTTGAATGAACCAAGATTTGTGTTTCCTCAGAGTATGCTCATTGCTGGAGGAATTTTGTCAACTACCTACCTGGGAAAGAAGATCACTGGCCAAGATACCCTGTGCTATGGATGAAGCTGTATGCACTGGAACTCCACTGCATAATTCTAGTAAGTTACTTTAAGGGGTAGAGATTCTGATGCCAAAAGAAGCATCCTTCTTCAAACTTCTTTTTTGATGAATTGACATGTACTTTCCTCACCATTTCTTTGCCATTTATATTGAAATTTGGTTATTTAACTACTTGATCCACCTGAAGAAAATGTGAGAACAAAACAATCTCTTTGTAGGAAGAAAGAGGGAGAAGGGAGTGGATAAACTGGTCTAAGATATATGTGGACTCCACGTTAACTTGATATTATTATCATTATTATTACAACACTTGCTAGCTCTACAGAATTGCAGATATTCTCCTTTCCCATATTGGTTTGTGCCATCCTATTGAAGAAATAAATGGAGGTGTCCCATTTGTATTCTCTTCAAAGTTGTTTAATAGTCTTCCAACTAATGTTTTAAAATGTTTGTGGTAGGGGCATCTGGGTGGCTTAGTCAGTTAAGTGGCAAGCTTTTGATTTTGGCTCAGGTCATGGTCTTGGGGTCCTGGGATCAAACCCCACATCAGGCTTCACGCTCAGCAGGGAGTCTGCTTGAGGATTCGCTCTCCCTCTGCCCCTCCCCCCCTCCTGCTCACACTTCTCTCTCTCTCTCAAATAAATAATTAAATCTTAAAATAAGATAAAATAAAATGTTTCTGGTAATAATAGTATGAAGAAAAATATTATTCTAACTTTTTTTTCTTCCAGAGTCTCCCTCCCTGTTTAAGGATTTCAAGACGTCAGAATCAGCTTACATTGTTCAGACTTACTCTTCAAAATTGCCATTATCAAATGATTCCACCCCATATCCTTTTAGCTACAGGGTTGATACAAGTTCCTGTGACTTGGAAATGAATAGAATGGTTCCTTGTGTACACTGTTTCTGTAGCAGACACTGAAGACCCACGGGAGAGTGAGTGCCACTAGAATGTAGAAAATTTCAGTTTGTGTTTCTATATACCAACAACAAATCTGAAAAAAGAAATTTTTAAAAATCCCATTCATTATTGCATCAAAAGTAATAAAATACTTAAGAATAAATTTAACTAAGGAAGTGAAAGGTTTGTGCTCTGTGAAATCTTGGATATTGACGAAAAGACATTGGAAAACAGGTAAATGAATGAAAAGATATCCCATGTTCATGGGTTGGTAGAATTAATATTGTTAAAATGTCCATACTACCCAAAGTGATCTGTAAATTCAATGTAATCCTTATCAAGATTTTATTGGCTTTTTACAGAAATATTAAAAAAATTCTAAATTTCATATGAAACCACAAAAGACCCTGAAAACCCAAAACAATTCTGAGAAAGAAGAACAAAGCCGGTGGCATCACACTTTGTAATTTCAAACTATATTCCAAAGCTGTATAATCAAAATAGAATGGTACCAGTATTAAAAACAGACATCTAGATCAATAAAACAGAATCCAGAGCCCAGAAGTAAACCCATGTGTATATGGTCAACTAATATTTGGCAAGGAAGCAAAGAATATTCAATGAGGAAAAGATAGTCTCTTTAATAAATGGTGGTGAAAAACTGATTTCACATGCAGAAAAATGAAATGGGATGCCTATCTTACACTACTCAGAGAAATTATTTCAAAATGGGTTAAAGACTTAAACCCAAGACCTGAAACCATAAAACTCCTAGGAGGAAACATAGAGAAAAAGCTCCTTGACATTAGTCTTGGTAATGATTTTATGGTTATGACACCAAAAGCACAAGCAACCAAAGCAAAAATAGACAAGTGGTACTATATCAAAATAAAAGCTTCTGCACAGCAAAAGAAACAACCAACAAAATGAGAAGGCAACCTACGGAATGGGAGAAAATATTACACATCTGATAACGGGCAAATATCCAAAACATATAATGAACTCATACAACTCAAGAGCAAAAGAACAAACAATCTGATTTAAAAATGGGCAAAGGATCCAAATAGACATTTTTCCAAAGAAGATAGTCAAATGGGGTGCCTGGGTGGCTCAGTTGGTTAAGCGACTGCCTTCGGCTCAGGTCATGATCTTGGAGTCCCGGGATCGAGTCCCATGTCGGGCTCCTTGCCCAGTAGGGGGTCTGCTTCTCCCTCTGACCCTCTTCCCTCTCGTGCGTGCTCTCTGTCTCTCATTCTTTCTCTCTCAAATAAATAAATAGAATCTTTAAAAAAAAAAAGAAGATAGTCAAATGGCCAACACCTACATGAAAAGTTATTTAACATTACTAATCACTAGGGAATGCAAAACTACAATGAGCTATCACCTCACACCTGTTGATGAATTTGATGAATTTCTATCATCAAAAACGTAAGTGATAAAAAATGTTGGTGAGATTGAGGAGAAAAGGGAACAATTGTACACTGTCAATGGCAATATAAATTGGTAGAGCCACCATGGAAAGCAGTATGGAAGTTCCTCAAAAAATTAAAACTAGGGGCACCTGGTTGGCTCCGTTGGTTAAGCATCTGCCTTCAGCGCAGGTCATGATCCCAGAGTCCAGGAATTGGGCCCCACATCGGGCTTCCTGCTCAGTGGGGAGTCTGCTTCTCCCTCCCCCTGCTCCTTCTCTCTCTCTCTCTCTCACTCTCTCTCAAATAAATAAATAAAATCTTTTTAAAAAATTAAAAATAGAGGGGCACCTAGGTGGCTCAGTCGGTTAATCATCTGCCTTTGGCTCAGGTCATGATCCCAGGGTCCTGGGATTGAGCCCTACATTGGACTCCCTGCTCAAAAGAGAGTCTGCTTCTCCTTCTCCCTCTGCACCTCCCCTCTGCTTGTGCTCTCTCGAATGCTCTCTCTCTCAGATAAATAAATAAACACTTCAAAAAATAAATAAATAAAGTAACTCTAGCACATTAAAAAAAAAATTAAAAATAGAACTACCATAAGGGCTCCTGAGTGGCTCAGTTGGTGGTTGAGTGTCCAAATTTTTTTTTTTTTTTAAGATTTTATTTATGTATTTGACAGAGAGAGACACAGCGAGAGAGGGAACACAAGCAGGAGGAGTGGGAGAGGGAGAAGCAGGCTTCCCGCAGAGCAGGGAGCCTGATGCAGGGCTCGATCCCAGGACCCTGGGATCATGACCTGAGCCGAAGGCAGACACTTAACGACTGAGTCACCCAGGCACCCCTGAGTATCCAAATCTTGATCTCAGGTCTTGATATTAGGGTCATGAGTTCAAGACCCATGTTGGGCATGGGGCCTACCTAAAAAAATAAAAAATAAAAAAAAAGAACTACCATATGATTCAACAATGTTTTTTCTGGGTATATATCTGAAGGAAATGAAATCACTATCTCAAGGTATCTGTACCCCATGTTCATTGCGACATTATTTACAATAGTCTAGACATGTAAACAACCTATGTGTTCATCAACAGGTATGAATAAAGAAGATGCAATGTATATTATATATATACACACACATATACATATATAGATGTATATTATACACACACACACACACACACACACATGAATATTATATAGCCATAAAAAAGGAGGAAATCCTGCTATTTGTGACAACATGGATGAAACTTGAGGACATTGTCATTTGAAATAGAGAGAGACAAATACTACATGATCTCACTTATATGCAGAATCTAAAAAATCCAAACTCATAGAAACAAAGAGAAGATTAGTGGTTACCAGGGGTGGGGATGAAGGTAGTCAAAGGGTATGAACTTCCAGTTTTAAGATGAATAAGTTCTGGGGATGTAATGTACCACATGGTGACTATGTTTAACAATACTGTATTGGGTTTTTTGGGAAGATTTTATTTATTTGAGAGAGAGAGTGAGAGACAGAGCACACACATGAGCAGTGGCAAAGGGAGAGGGAGAAGCAAACTCCTTGCTGAGCAGGGAGCCTGAGGCAGGGCTTGATCCCAGGACCCTGGGATCATGACCTGAGCCGAAGGCAGACGCTTAACCGACTGAGCCACCCAGGCGCCCCAGCAATACTGTATTGTAAACTTGAAGTTTGCTAAGAGAGTGGATCTTAAATATTCTTACCACACATACACTGACACACACAACTGTAACTATATGAGGTGATGAATGTGTTTACTCACCTTATTGTAATAATCATTTTGCAATATATATTATATCAAACCATTATTTTGTACCCCTTAAACTTATGCAATGCTATATGTTAATTGTCTCAATAATGTTGGAGGAAAAAAAAAAAGAGATTAAAAAAAGATCTAGAAATTTTACCAAACAGTAGTATCATGGATTATGTCATCTGCCTTGTTACAAATTATTCCAATACCTTGTGGCTTAAGATAACAATGAATATTTATTATGTCAACTTCATCAGGAATTCAGGAGCAACTTATCATGGTGTTTGTGGCTCAGGATCTCTCATGAGGTTTCAGTCAAGCTGTCAGCCAGGGATGCAGTCATCTCCAGGTTTGATTGAGGCTAGGGAATATGCTTCCCAGGTGGCACACTCATGGCTGGAAAGTAGGTGCTAGTGGTTGATGGGAGGTCTGTTTCTCCACAGGTTGCTTAAATGTCCTCATGACATGGCAGTTGGCTCTCTACAGAGCAAGTGGTCTAAGAAAGACCAAGGTGGACATTACCATGTCTTCAATGACTCAGTCTTGGAATCATACACTATTTCTTCTGCAGTAATCTGTTGGTAATACCAGGCAGCCATGATTCATTGTGGGAGGGGACTACACAAGGACTTGAATCCCTGGAGGTGAGAATAATTGGAGGCCATCTTGGATTTTAACTGTAGGGACTTTTGCTGTGTGTTTAGGACAAATAATTACATGGAACTAATTTCTAAGATGCTAAAGGGAAACAAGAAACAAGTTTTTATTTATTTTTGACTCAGAACATCATAAGATTTAATAGAAAATTTATTAGTCAGAATTTATAGGATGACTTATTGTTATAATTAATAACATCTTAAACTTTGAGTAGCTAAACACAAAAAAGGGTTATTTCTTGCTCACTTTGCAGCCTAATGTAAACTGGGTGAGAATGTGGTTGCTCTGTGTGGTTTTTCAGGAACCCAAATTCCTTCCATCTGGGGACTCCACCATCTCCTATGACCTTCTGAATTCTCCACATTCAGCCAGCTCACAGGAGAAAGCACACACAGGAGAGGAGAGAGACAGAGATAGAAAGCATTAATTTGCATGAAATAATGTTTTGTTTATTTATTTATTTTTATTTTATTTTTTAAGTAGGCTCCATGCCTAACATGGAACCCAGAGCGGGGCTTGAACTCACGACCCTGAGATCAAAACCTAAAGTGAGGGCGCCTGGGTGGCTCAGTTGGTTAAGCGGCTGCCTTCAGCTCAGGTCATGATCCTGGAGTCCCTGGATCGAGTCCCGCATCGGGCTCCCTGCTCGGCAGGGAGTCTGCTTCGTCCTCTGACCCTATCCCCTCTCATGTGTTCTCTCTCTCTCAAATAAATAAATAAAATCTTTAAAAAAAAAAAAAAAAAAACCTAAAGTGAGATCAAGAGTCAGATACTCAACCGACTGAGCCACCCAGGTGCCCCCGAAAGAGTATTTTTAGAATTAAGGTTTGGAAATGGCAAACATCACTTAATTTTTTTAAAGATTTATTTATTTATTTTAGAGAGACAGAGAGAGAGAACATGAGCAGGAGGGGCAGAGAGAGAGAGAGAATCAGCAGACTCTGCGCTGAGCTCAGAGCCCAAAGTGGGCCTCAATCTCACGACCCTGAGATCACGACCTGAGCTAAAACCAAGAGTTGGAGGCTTAACTGACTGTGCCATCCAAGTGCCCCCACAAACATCACTTCTGACCCAATTCCACTAACCAAAAATCAGTCATGTGGCCCCACCCAACTCTTAGAAAGACAGAAACATGGTCCAGGAAGAGAAGAAAATGGAGTTTGGTGAACACATAAAGTGCTTGCCACATGAGGAAACTAGGAAACTGAAAGATTATGCAATCTAGCCAGGGTCAGACAAGGAACACCATGGGACTAAAAGTAGTGTGTTTTTTAAAAATACTTAATTTGGGGCGCCTGGGTGGCTCAGTTGGTTAAGCGACTGCCTTCGGCCCAGGTCATGATCCTGGAGTCCCGGGATCGAGTCCCGCATCAGGCTCCCTGCTCAGCAGGGAGTCTGCTTCTCCCTCTGACCCTCCCCCCTCTCATGTGCTCTCTCTCTCTCTCAAATAAATAAAATCTTTAAAAAAAAAAAAAAATACTTAATTTGGGGGGCACCTGGGTGGTTCAGTCGGTTGGGCGTCTGCCTTCGGCTCGGTTCATGATCCCAGGGTTCTGGGATCGAGTCCCACATCGGGCTCCCTGCTCAGTGGGAAACCTGCTTCTCCCTCTGCCTGCTGCTCCCCCTGCTTGTTCTCCCTCTCTCTCTCTCTGACAAATAAAGAAATAAAATCTTAAAAAAAAAAAATACTTAATTTTTTAAAATTTTGTTTGGCCATTCAGGAGATGCCAGTAACCAGCATCTCACCAACTCTCATTATGGATTCAGACTGGCTCAGGTACTTGCTTCACTTGCCTTCCTGGATTGGCATGAGGATATAAAGTGTTTTTTGGGGGGGGCATAAATAGGTGCTGGGAACTTATTGAATGTCCGTATGAAGACTATGTGCATTTTTAATTTTTTAATTTTTTTAAGATTTATTTATTTATTTGAGAAAGAGAAAATGAGAGAGAGTGCAAGCCAGGGAGAGGGGGAGAGGGAGAGAGACAATCTCAAGCAGTCTCCATGCCCAGCATGTGAGGCTCAATCTCACAACCCTGAGATCATGACCCTAGCCAAAAATCAAGAGTTGGATGCTTAACCGCTGAGCTACCCAGGCACCCTGAGAGCTAAGTTTTATATGCATCCATTGCTCTGTCTCATATATATATATATATATATATATATATATATATATATATATATGTATATCTCTCACATATACATATATACATATATATGTATATCTCTGTCTCATAGATATGTGTGTGTGTGTATATATATATATATATATATATATATATATACTTTTAAATAGTTTATTTTTAAGTAATCTCTACACCCAATGTGGGGCTTGAATTTATAACTCTGAGATCAAGAGTCACATGCTCTAGCGACTGAGCCAGCCAGCCACCCTGCCTTTTCTTATATATTAAACATATTCCTCCACAGTCCACACCCCTAATCATTTACGTTTTGTCATTTTATTCTTGCTTTAAAAGTTTTTGCTAACTACAGGGCTCCTGGGTGGTTCAGTCCGTTAAGTGTCTGACTCTTGATTTCAGCTCAGGTCGCTTTTCAGGGCTATGAGATCCAGCCGCAAGTTGGGGCTCCACCCTCAGCCTGGGTCTGCTTAAGATTCTCTCCCTCTCCCTCTGCTTCTACCCCCCAACCCCCTCTCACTCTTATTCTCTCTCTCTTTCAAAAAAAAAAGTTTCTGCTAATCTGATGGGGCACCTGGCTGGCTCAGTCAGTAGAGAATGTGAATCTTGATCTCGGGGTTGTGAGTTCAACCTCATGCTGGGGTGTAGAGATTACTTAAAAATAAAATCTTTAAAAAAAATAAAAGTTTTTGCTAACTTGAATATTAAATTTATGATTTGGAAAGTTGGTATGGATAAGTCATTAACGTGTGAATGATAAGCAATATAAGAATTATGTGACAAAGTTATAGAATAATATGGGAAAGACCTAAAACTCTAAATAAATACATAACATATTAAATAAGGATATGCCTATGATCACCATATTTCTCGAAGAAAAATAAGTCTAGCTTGACCCTTGACTAATCTCTGAGGTCAATATAAATTTTTTCAACCTTGAAATTTCCATCTTGCCCAAATACACTCCTTCTGATTCTTTTATTTCCTTCTTTTTTTTTTTTTAAGATTTTATTTATTTATTTGACAGAGAGAGACACAGCGAGAGAGGGAACACAAGCAGGGGGAGCCGGAGAGGCAGAAGCAGGCTTCCCGCCGAGCAGGGAGCCCGATGCGGGGCTCGATCCTAGGACCCTGGGATCATGACCTGAGCCCGAAGGCAGACGCCCAATGACTGAGCCACCCAGGCGCCCCCTGATTCCTTTATTTTCTGTCATTTTGTATCTGAGCCTTTTCACATCCACTACTCCTGTGAAATTTATCCCTGTACTATTCCTTCATCTCACACTCTACGAGCCATCTGACTTGCCTCATGCATGCCTAGGGTAGTGGTTAATATAGGCCCTGCCTGTCTATAACCATCATTTCATTAGGAAAAAAATCAATAATTTAAAATTAGTAAAGGCAACATGAGAGGGTACAAGGAACACTGCCTGCACATCAGAAAACCTAAAAACGTTCATAGGTCTGTCACTTAAACACTGTAACCTTGAATAAGTACATTAACTTGTATGGGCCTTAATTTACTCATCTATACAATTTTGATGATCATGGCTTAAGGCAAAGGAAAAGATTAAGATCATATATAGCTTAAGGAAAGGGAAGACTGAAGTCAGAAACTTCTATTTCTCTACTGTATTAGTTATCTATGGCTGTATAACAAATTACCCCAAAACCTAGTGGCTTAGTCAAAACACACTTTCAGTTTTCTGTGGCAGGAATCTGGGAGTGGCTTAGCTGGGTGGTTCTTGCTCTGGGTTTAGAATTTGACTCTAGTACTTCAGCATCTGTAACAGACCTGCCATTCATCAAACATTTGCAACTTTTTGTTAATATTTCAGATCCTCAGGGCACCTGGGTGACTCAATTGGTTAAGCCTCCGACTCTTGATTTCAGCTCAGGTCATGATCTCAGGATTGTGAGATCGAGCCCCACGTCAGGTTCTGCACTGGGCATGGAGCCTGCTTAAGATTCTCTCTCTCTCTCCCCCTCTCTCTCTGCCCCTCTCTTTAAAAAAAAAAAAAAAAAAAAAAATTCAAATCCCATTCATTTCTGCAAGAAGTAGGTTTCCTTTCCAGATTTTTAAATTTCCTTGCATGATTTACAGAAAACTGATAGTATTGGAATTTTCTTAAATGACAAGGGGGGGGTGGTGCTGTTGATCAGAGATTGTCCCATATCAACCTTGGGAAGTTTTGCCAGATGTATTAACAGGAAATGACCAAGGTAGGTTTTTTCCCACAGAGTAGGTTGACCTGAATTTTGTTTGTGAGACAGGACTGATGTTGTCTCCTCAGAAGAGTTTTAAGCACAGAAGAGAGGAGAAAAAAATTCCCAGGGTGATAGTGAAGGGAGATCCCAGGATAATAGTAGACTCAGTAAGCAATTACATAGTTTGGGGCAAGAAGGCAAAGAGGTCCAGAAAGAATGTATCTAAGAAAAAAAGTGAACTTCCAGTTTTCCCACATTTTTCCCAACACTGGATAATAGAAAAACAGCCCCTCTGGGAATTGTTTGTTATTATCCTTTGCCCATTTATCTGTTGGTTTTGTCATCTCTCCTCTATTAATATTTGTAAAAGAGCTTTGTACATTAGAGAAAACATCCATTTCTGTCATATGTATTTTTCTGTCTTTTGATTTTTTTTTTGTTTTGTTTCTCCCCTTTCGAGAACTGTTAAAATTTTATGTAGTCAAATATATAAATCTCTAGTTTCTATATCATGCTGATAAAGGTAATTTGTATATCGGGACTGTGATACTGTGAATTATAATTTGAATTGTAATAAATACGTATTTGGTCTTCATCCATGTTTCTAGCACAGTGCTTTCTAAAACCCTTGGAATTTCCTAAGTGGCTGGAGGGATGAGGGATTAAAGTGTCTTTTGCTATGTTAATGAGGTAATTTTTGGACCGCCTCAGGTCACTTAAGAAAGAGGGGTGGTTGCCCGAGGAACTGACCAAGTGATTAAAGGGCTGGAACTTTCAGTTCCAAGTTCCATGAGGGTGAGGGGCTGGAGGTTAAATGGATCACCAATGGCCAATGATTTAATCCATCATCGCCTAAGCACTGGAGCCATCCTTTTTAAAAAGCCAAAGGGACAGGGTTTGAAGAGCTTCAGGGCTGGTGAATAGGTGGAGATTTGGGGAGAACATTGCGCTTGGAGAGGGTGTGGAAGCTCCCCTCATTTCCCCATACCTTGCTCACTGTATCTCTTCCATCTGGTTGTTCTGAGTTACATCCTTTTATAAGAAGCTGGCACTCTAGGGGCACCTGAGTGGCTCAGTCGTTAAGCGTCTGCCTTCGGCTCAGGTCATGATCCCAGGATCCTGGGATCGAGCCCCGCATCAGGCTCCCTGCTCTTCAGGAAGCCTGCTTCTCCCTCTCCCACTCCCTCTGCTTGTGTTCCCTCTCTCGCTGTGTCTCTCTCTGTCAAATAAATAAATAAAATCTTAAAAAAAAAAGCTGGCACTCTAGTAAGTAAAATGTTTCTCTGAGTTCTGTGAGCCCCTCTAGCAAATTAATCAACCCCTAGGAGCGGATCGAGGGAGCCTCTGATTTATAGCCAGTAGGTCAGGAGCACGCGTGACAGCCTGGACTTGTGATTGGTATCCTATTGCAGGGAGTTGTTGGAAACTCCCAGTTTGTGGCCCATCAGTCAAAACACAGATAATGAGCCTGCCATTGGTGTCTGAAGGCAGGGATGAGGGGGTGTGGGACTGAGCCTTTATTCTGTGGAATCTGATGCTATATCCTAGAACATAGCGTCAGAATTGAGTTGACAGCAGCTGGTGTCCTGAGCATTGCTTCATGGTGTATATGGGGGTAACCTCCTTCCCATATTGGAACTGGGCCCAGAACCTCATTTAGGGACCCACAAAATGGTGGCCAGTCCACATCACAAAACTAGTTGAAACCTAAGTTGGCCCGTACTTATGAGAAATGCTTCATGGTTAAAGAAGCATCGCATACACTAATCACAAACCCCCCACACACACCCTCGGCTTTAGCTCACCTTACCCTAGAAAACAGGATCTGCTAGCCTATTAAGGAAATCCCTGACATCCTAGCATGCCAGGTTTCCAAGTTGTGGCTTCTAATGACTTATAAAACTCACTTTTGGCCAAACATCCTTCTGGAAGAGTCTCCTCTGCTTGTGAGGCACTGGACTCCCCCAGTCCACGGATGATTTTGCCTTGAGTGAAGGATATCAAACTTCTTACTAAATTATTGTACTTTCTTTGACAATGCTTCGTAAGACTTTTACCTCTACCAGAGTATAAATATATTCATTCATCTTCCCCTCCTCCCACCCAAGGTGGGGGGGAGAGTTCACAAGAAAAAGGGCCCATTTGGGATGCCTCAGGTCACTTAAGTTGTCTTAAATTTATAGTCTTTAATGTCCCTTTTCTGTGGCATTCTCCAGTTGCTCTGAGCTACTAAGGTGCGGGCATGGAGAGGGCAGATGGGGTTTTAGCAGATGAGAGCAATAAAGTGAAGGGGAAAAAAACCTTCAGACAAGTCTGAGTCTGAGCTGGATAAGAAAGAAAATGAAGGAGAGGACTGGTAGGTTGGGAAAAGTCGGAAAGGTCAACCAGCTGGAAATCTTGATAAGATCATTAAATAGGTCTCGTGGGTGTATTTCAACAATCGAGCTTGAAGAATGGTATGTTATGGTCAGAAACAGGATGGGTTAGCTATTTGGAAAGCCAGGTATCTACAACTGATAACATTGCTGGGGTGTGACCAAGGGAGTCTGTGCTTGAGTTTGAGTAGAAAAGCAGAAAGGAGGAGGAGGTCGAGTAACTAAGAGGTAAGCCCCACTATTGTCTTGCTGTTTTCTTGGTGTTCTTAACAAGTTTCAGAATTTTTCTTGCTGTTCTCACATGTTTCTTTTTTATTTATTTATATATTTATTTATTTATTTATTTATTTATTTATTACATGTTTCTTTTAGTAGATGAACTCTGGAATAATTTTGTGCAATTCTTTTTTTTTTTAAGATTTTTTTTTTTTTAAATTTATGTGACAGAGAGAGACACAGCGAGAGAGGGAACACAAGCAGGGAGAGTGGGAGAGGGAGAAGCGGGCTTCCCGCGGAGCTGGGAGCCCAATGCGGGGCTCGATCCCAGGACCCTGGGATCATGACCTGAGCCGAAGGCAGACGCTTAACGACTGAGCCACCCAGGCGCCCCAATTTTGTGCAATTCCTAAAGGTCCGTTAGAATTTTCAAAATGCCATTAAGGAGGCTGCAAATGCCAGGTAAAAAAAAGCAACTTTTCCTTTATCCTCCAATAACGTGGTACTGTCCTGTGTCCATTTCTTCCCAGCCAAGTTTCTTGAGATAATAGTGTATACGCACTATTTTATTTACTTATCTTTTGCTCCTCAACTCCTTTGGGAAGCTTATGCTAAAGACTCTCTTCAGTCTTTATCTTCCTTTACATATTTGCAGACAGAGATTGAGTAAAACCAATTTGGGAAAATAGCAGTGACTAAAACAGACCCCACCTTTGCTTTCATGGTGCTCAAATACTAGTTTTCTCTTACTATAAAAACACACCTCTCAAAAGATCTCACCCATCTCCATGGCTTCAACTATCACCTGTAATCAGAAGTGATAGTCATATTAACAATTGATATCACCCAAGCACCAACTAAGTCAGAACAGGGCACCAGCCAATCAGACAACTAGTCTGGTTGCACTCTAATGTTGGCTGAATATTGGCCCAACCTACAATATATAAATATTATATGATAATATGATGTCTGATAGTTTGTTCTTTTAATAAACTGGAACCTCCAGACTGCTCAAGTTCTAGCTGTTACTTCCTGCTGTGTGATTTGGGGCAAGTTACTTTACCTGTTTGCTCCAGTTTCATCCTCTAAATGGGGGAGAATAGAGTTCTTATATCATAGGGTTGTTAGGCAAATCAAATGAGATGAACATGGAAAGCATTTAGAACAGCCTGGAATATAATAAGCACTCAATAAATGAAAGCTATTATTATTCGTTGTTCTATGACCATGTCCCTAATCCTGAGACATTTTCCCCCCTGAGTTTCAAAGTTATAGATTAAGTGGCTTCCCCCACACCCTCAGTTATACCATGGATGCCTGGGTAACATACAAGTTTAAGTATAATTAGTAGAGGCAGACTTGTAAACAAATCGGGCAAACAAATTTTATATGTACTTGATTATAGGTACTGGGTTGAATGCGGAAAGTAATAAAAACAGCAATTATATAAGGTACTTATCATGTATGGGATGCCTGGGGGGCTCAATCGGTTAAGCGTCTGCCTTCGGCTCAGGTCATGATCCCGGGGTCCTCGAATCGAGTCCTACATCGGGCTCCCTGCTCAGCGGGAAGCCTGCTTCTCCCTCTGCCTGCCACTCCCTCTGCTTGTGCTCTCTCTCTCTGACAAATACATAAAATCTTTATTTAAAAAAAAAAAAAAGGTACTCATCGTGTACCAGGTACTGTTATAAGTTATTCATATATGTGGACCCACTTAATCTTAGCGACAGTCCCATCAAGTAAGTACTGTTCTTATTCTCACTTTATAAATAAGAAAACAAGCACAGAAAGCTCAACTGGTTTGAACAAGGTCACAGAGCTACTCAGTTTTAAACGACTCTGCCTCCAGACTTGAAGCTCCTTGTCACGCCACTGTTCTTGCCTCACCAAAGAGGAAGCAGTTATTCATTACAAAAAGAGCATTTCTTTTTTTTTTTTTTTTTTTAATTTCTGGCTTTTTTTTTTTTTTAAAGATTTTTTTTTATTTATTTATTTGAGAGAGAGAATGAGAGGGGGGAGGGGCAGAGGGAGAAGCAGACTCCCCGCTGAGCAGAGAGCCCGATGTGGGACTCGATCCCAGGACTCCAGGGTCATGACCTGAGCCGAAGGCAGTCGCTTAACCAACTGAGCCACCCAGGCGCCCGATGGTGACTTATTTAAAAAAAATTTTTTTTTTTTTTTTAAGATTTTATTTGACAGAGAGAGACACAGCGAGAGAGGGAACACAAGCAGGGGGAGTGGGAGAGGGAGAAGCAGGCTCCCCGCATAGCAGGGAGCCCGATGCGGGGCTTGATCCCAGGACCCTGAGATCATGACCTGAGCCGAAGGCAGACACTTAACGACTGAGCCACCCAGGCGCCCGATGGTGACTTATTTTTTGATCTCCTATTTTTAAACATCTGATCCTTTATCATGAAAGATATATTCTTCACTTTAACGTATAAAGTTAGTTTTCTGAGACAGAGCCATTTCTGTCTGCTCGAACAGCCCTGCTTCATTGCCTAATTATTAAAGAGGAAATGAACGCTGTTGGAGCCAAGGTCAAAGCTAGAGTCAAAGGAACTGACAAACTTGAATCATTTTCTGAATAACTACCTTCTCGTCCCAGAACTCAGAGCAAGTGAACACACACGTGTGTGCCTGTGTGCACAACTGGATAATAAATTTTGATCTGCCCACAAAGAAGTAAAAAAGTACATAATTTTTACACAATATAATGAGAAGGATGCTATTCAGGTTTCTAGTGTTGATGACAGTCACTTAGCTTCACTGAGACCCTATATTGGCTGAGAACTGGCATCCTTTGGTACCGGCAAGGCAGTGTTTCCCAAACTTAAATCATCAGAGACAAATTACAAATTTTCATATAAAAATACACGGGGGACGCCTGGGGGGCTCAGTCGGCTAAGGGTGGGCTCAGGTCGTGATCTCAGGGTCCTGGGATCGAGCCCCATATGGGGCTCCCTGCTCAGCGAGGAGTCTGCTTCTCCCTCTCTTTCTGCCCCTCTCCCCGGCTCATTCTCTCTCTCTCTCAAACTAAAAAAAAAAAAAAAAAAAAAAAATACTGGATCATCTGAAATAACTGTTTTATAATAGAATTATCAATGTCAAGAGAAGTCTAAAGGAGAGCACTGGGTACTGTACTGAAGAAAGATTAACAGTAACTTGAATAAATTAAAATTATGGGACAGATGAGCCATCCTGGGACACTGGGTGGAATTTGGAGCTTCCATATAAGTTATTGCCATATTTATTTTGTAGTATATACTTATGAAAGTATATACTCATCTTGGTGTGAACCAATGTGAAAACATTTCATTAAAAATAGTATCGTAACTTTCTTAGTTAGGAGAAAAAAAAAGTGAGAGAGTTTATACTCCAAGTAGATGATCACCACAAGTTCCTTCTAATTTTATCATTCTATCGTTGACTGATTTTGTGTTTTTAAGACTCTAGTTCAACTTCATTAATCTTTATGAAGGCCTTTGCCAAACTTCTGTAGCTCAGTGGTTTCAATATTCTTTATCCCTCCTGGCTTAATTTTGGGTTTGGATCTCATCTCTGATAAAGGGTACATGAAGTCTCTATGGGATTTAAATCAGAAGGAAAAAGAAACCAAATTTCATGGACCATGACAGCTTTAAAACCCTAGGGGCAGATTTTATCTGATTAACACTCAGAGGTGGTTATTTGTGCTGTGCAGATTTCATGGTCCAAAGATTAGAACAGCTTGCTATGCATCAACCTAGCCAGGCTTTGTGCCTATCTCTCCAACGGTGTGTGACTTCAGACAAGCTCTCTCCTGAGCTGGCCTCTCCACACCTTCCTGACAATCACACCTTCCCCTTTGCCTCTCAGCTGCGACGTGGGACCCCTCCTGAGCTGTTACTAGCCCTAGGACACTTCGTGGTCTCTCTTTGGCTCCCTTAAGCCCTGTTCTCCCCTTGTAAATAGTTAAAGTGTGCCATCTGTTGCTGCCAGGATTCTGTCCATTTTTATGAAATTAACAGGAAATACATTCTTTTTTTTTTTTTTTTTTTACATTCTTGCTTTTCCCAGGTTTGTAGGCACTGGCAATTATTTGGTGATTGTCTTTATGAACCAGCGCGTGGATGCATGTATTAGTTTGTTGGTGTGGCTTACAGAGCCAGGAATAAAGGAGACACCAGCCCTTAACTTGGATACCGGCCTCTTGTATACCCACTTATGCAGTGCAAGCAACCAGATCCTGTCTTTGGGTCACATGGTCTTCCCACTGCCTCAAGTATTGCAGATGGCCAAGGACTCGGAGGAAGGCTGGCAGTTTCTCAAGTATCTACTCTTCTTCATTTTTATTGGAGCTGGATGCTGGTTTGTGAGCTAGAAGTTTCGGCAAGGGTGTATCTGAATAGACAAAGGTTGTTGGAGATGAGAATCTAAAGGGTTTAATAACTCTATCACCATAGAGCTTTCAAAGGAAGGGCCAGTCTTCCAGCTTGGGCTGGAGGTAGGGGAGACATATCAAGAAGCTAACCAGTCAACTTCTCTAGCTTGGGTTTTCTACTGGTACTTGATGCTTTCACTTTATGCTACAATTTATCAAATATCTTAGAAAAGCTGGTGGAGGGAGTGTAGCTCTTCCCGGGCTTGTGATGGTGCAGAGTGGTTTGAGCAAGTTCCTAGGATAAAGCCATAGCTGCTGAAGAATGGTATACTCTTGGTGGAAGAGTGAATTCTTCTATGGGATTTCTTTGAAGGTAAGGTTGGTGAGTCAATCACATTCTCTGAGAGATAAAGGGCAGAGAGACATTCTCCAGGGTTCTGACCAATCGTTAAGTAGAGGACTTGCACAGTGTTTGGTAGAATAACGATCTAAAATGAGAGCTGCATGAGAGATTATACAGTCAGGTAAGCAGTAGAGGTAGAATAATCTAGAGTCTTAAAATAATAAGGAAAATTACCCTGTGTCTTCTTGAACATCCAAATCCCTGAAGAGGGAAATGTTTGTACAGTTTTCTTAGCTGTATCCCAAATCACATTTCCATGGAGAGTCACATGCTTCCTAAGAACATCCTTATACCACAAGGTAATAAAAACTTTTCAGCCTTCAGTAAAATTTTATATATTACTTCAAGTCATTTTTTTCCTACAAAGAAACAACATATATCCCCTATATGATAAATAAAGAATAATAAAACCATAATGAAATATAGATTCTAGGCTGCCAACTTCCTTTACACCAGCCTTAAAGTTGATGAACAAATTAAAAAGGTATTGCAGGGGCACCTGGGTGGGTCATCTGACTAAGCGGCTGCCTTCAGTCAGGTCGTGATCTCGGGGTCCTGGGACTGAGTCCCACATTGGGCTCTCTGCTCAGCGGGGAGTCCGCTGCTTCCTCTCTCTCTTTCTCTCTCTCTCTCAAATAAATGAATAAAATCTTTAAAAAAAAAATAAAAAGTATTTCATTGCATATCATAGAAACTTCATCGTCTAAGGAAATAATAAAACCAGGTAGGGTTGGAAAAATGTTCCATTCTTCTCCGTTTTTTGGCTAGTGTAATAATTACATTGACATAAGGCAGATTAACGGGAAGAAAACAAATTTAATTTTATATGTACAGGAGCCCCATAAAAATACGAGACTCAGAGAAGGAAGGAAGGAAACTTTTAGACAAACACAAATTTGTGAAGACTTGGCAAGACAACGGTGTTTGAGCTTCAGACGGTGAAATGGTGAAGAAGTAACAAGACTTGTTTATACAGCCTTCCCAGTCCTAACTTCCCTGTCTCTGGTGAGAAGGATGCCTCCACCTTCCTGGTACAGGGAAGGTACCTTTCCCATGGCAGATTTATCTCCTGCTTCCAGGAGGGCAAGCAGGGTCAGAGTGTCCTTCTTGCACCAGCTGTTTCTCAAGAGCCTTTGATTCACAACAATCAATATGCCCAGGTGGCATATTCAGGGGTGGCATGTTCTGTTCTCCTTCAACCAGAAAATGTTAAACTTGAGAATGACAAGAGTCTGCCATATATGTTTGATAAAACAAGAGACACTGTCAGGGGTTGAAGGGACTACCCAGTGCAGTATATGACCTGGTTTGGGGGTGAGGTCATTCTCGGGTTCACCAACTACCTGCACTCAGGGCCTTGGAAAAGAGGCATGTGTAAGATACAATCATGAGTGTGGGTCAAGGAGATCACTAGGAACTATTTTAAGACCTGTAGGCCTGAAGCAGTCCTGTGTTGGGGCATGCTTTATATTCTTTTATGAGATGATCAAGTGCAGCCATAACAGGAGACAGAGACACTCAGGAAAAATTTACTCTGTTCGCAGGTTGTAGAGACAGGAGACACAGCATGTGATACAGGGCCCCATGAAAGAACATCAGAGTGGTCAGGAAGCAGAAGACTGGTGGGAGCCGAAGGTCTAGGGGAGAGCCTCCATTGGAGTTTCCAAGGAGAAAGGCAAGTCAGGGTAGGGTAAACAGTTTAGGACTATCTAGTTGGAATAATTTTGTTGGGCTCTACCCTATAGAGATGGTCCCTCCTTGCCTGGTATCTGGCCCTGGGATGAATAAGGAAGAGGAATTTTACCTCCAGGGGCATATGGTCAGCTAGGGGAGGTATGGCTGTGGATTTGTTAGTTTGCACGTCAAGGACATGCTGGGTCCTTGCTATCTCTAAGAATTGGCTAGCCTCTGGAGGGGCAGCCTCTTCCCAGCCAGAAGGTTGTTGTGTTGTGTTTTGTTTTTTAGTTTGTTGCTTGTTTTTAAGTAATCTCTAGGCCCAACATGTGGCTCAGACTCAGGACCTTGAGATCTAGAGTCACATGCTCTACTGACTGGGCCAGCCACATGACCCTTTTAAAGGTGTTAAGATATAATACCCCGAAAAAGTTTAAAAATATGTACAACAGGGCACCTGGATGACTCAGTGGGTTAAGCCTCTGCCATTGGCTCAGGTCATGATCCCAGCGTCCTGGGATCAAACCCTGTGTCCGGCTCTCTGCTCAGTGGGGAATCTGCTTCTCCCTCTCTCTCTGCCCCTCCCCTTGCTCATGCTCTCTCTCTGTCTCTGCCCCTCTCTCAAATAAATAAAATCTTTAAACAAAAATATGTACAACAGGGCACCTGGTTGGCTCAGTCAGTTAAGTGTCTCAGGGCTCAGGTCATGATCCCAGGGTCCTGGGATTGAGACCCACGCCAGGCTCTCTGCTCAGCAGGGAGTCTGCTTCTCCCTCTCCCTCTGCCTGCTGCTCCCCCAGCTTGTCCTCTTTCTCTCTCTGTCAAATAAATAAATAAAATCTTTAAAAAAAAAAGAGTACCTTTAAAAAAATATGTACAACACGGGGGACCCTACTATGTATCAGTTGTTTATATGTAATATTAAATTTAGGGGCACCTGGGTGGCTCAGTAGATGAAGCGTCTGCCTTTGGCTCCGGTCATGATCCCAGGGTCTTGGGATCCGAGTCCCACATCGGTCTCCTTGCTCTGTGAGGGGCCTGCTTCTCCCTCTCCCTCTGCCCCTGCTCGTTTGCTCTCTCTCTCTCTCAAATAAATAAATAAAATCTTTTAAAAAAAAATAAATTTAGGGCGCCTGGGTGGCTCAGTTGGTTAAGCGACTGCCTTCGGCTCGGGTCATGATCCTGGAGTCCCGGGATCGAGTCCCGCGTCGGGCTCCCTGCTCAGCAGGGAGTCTGCTTCTCCCTCTGACCCTCCTCCCTCTCGTGCTCTCTCTCATTCTCTCTCTCGCAAAAAAAAAAAAAAAAAATTTATATGTGAGTTAAGTAACTATTGGCCAATTGGCATATTATGTTTTGTTGGTATTTAATTAAACATTTATTTACTTTTCAGGAATTTGGCAATGGGTAGCTGGGTATTTTAGAGGTGTTCACTTTTAGGTCTCAGATAGTTTTTAGACCTCTGAAAAGTTTATAAGGCCTAGGGTAGCTCAGGCCATAACCTAGTTTACCAAATCTCCTGATGTCCTTTAATCTACCTTCACATTTTTCAGGAGGGATTGGTTGTGGTAATCTCAACTTGTGATGGATATCATATCAGCCGTCCTCTCAGTAAGACCTGACAAATGCACCCTTGACTAATGCACTTGCAATCCTTGGCTTGCTGTGATACCAGGCATCAACTGATCTGATTCTCTACAGAAAAGATAAAACTGTCTGCTCTCCGTCCAAACAGCAGGTATTTATTATCTGTGCCTCCCAGGCAAGAGAAGTTGTAGCCTGGTTGAAGGCAATCTCAGTAGAATTAAGAATCTGCTGATGAGTTTGACCTGTACCCCAGTTGAAGATGTAATCAATCAGGCACCTGGGTGGCTCAGTTGGTTAAGTGTCCAACTCGTGATTTTGGCCCAGGTCATGATCTTAGGGTCTTGAGATCAAGCCCCATGTCAGGCTATGCACTGAGCATGAAGTCTGCTTAAGATTCTCTCTCCCCTGGGTGCCTGGGTGGCTCAGTTGGTTAAGTGTCTGCCTTTGGCTCAGGTCATGATCCCAGAGTCCTGGGGTTGAGCACCACATCGGGCACCCAGCTCAGCAGGGAGTCTGCTTCTCCCTCTCCCTCTGCCCCTCCTCCCTGCTTGTGTGCTCTCTCTTTCTCTCAAATGAATAAAATCTTAAAAAAAAAAAAATTCTCTCCCCGCCTTCCCTCTGTCCCTCCCCGCATGCTCTCTCTCACTTTAAAAAAAAAAAAGATGCAGTCAGTCAGAACAACATATGTATCAAGGGTCTATCATGTTTCAGATGATCTTCTAAGACAATGATGGCCAAAAGAATACAAATCCTATAATTCTCCCTCATACAGTCAAACTTTATGAAAGAACAATTTCTGATTAGTGCTCTTGATCCCCAGGTCTTTCCTGCTCATTGTTTTTTCAACGGAACACATCCACGTCCCACTGAAGCCCTTGTTCACCTCCACATCATTAAATCCAATCAGTACTTATCATCTTATCTGCCTCTAACCACTCCTTTCTGAAAACTCCCTACTCTGTTGCCTCCATGGATGCTGCTCCCTTGGTTTCCCTTTTTTCCTCTGGATGTCTCCTCTGAGACTCATTCTTAGATTCTTCTTTCCCTTTCTGCACCTTACATGTCTGTGCTCCCCAGTTCTCTCTCATTTGTTTGCATTTTATATACTTTCTTCTTGTGGACCTCCTACACGTGCATGGATCTATTTAAGAAAGTATAAGGCTGATAGCTACCAAATCTATTTTTTCTTTAAATGAACCATTTTCCTGCTTTAACATGTCTCAACATAAACCCACTGTCCTCAGGAAACAACAGATATTGGCGAGGATGTGGGGAAAGGGGAACCCTCTTAGACTATTGGTGGGAATGCAAACTGGTACAGTCACACTGGAAAACAGTATGGAGATTCCTCAAAAAGCTAAAAATAGACCTACCCTATGACCCAGCAATTGCACTACAAGGTATTTATCCAAAGGATACAAACATAGTGATCTAAACGGGCACCTGCACCCCAACGTTTATAGCAGCAATGTCCACAATAGCCAAACTGTGGAAAGCGCCCATATACCCATTGACAGATTTTGAATGGATAAAGAACACACACACACACACACACACAATGGCATATTACTCGGCCATCAAAAAGAATGAAATCTTGCCATTTGCAACGATGTGGAGGGAACTAGAGGGTATTATGCTAAGCAAAACTAAGAGAAAGACAAATATATGATTTCGCTCATATGTGGAATTTAAGAAACAAAACAGATGAACATAGGGGAAGAGGGAAGGAAAAATAAGATGAAAATAGAGAGAGGGGCAAACCATGAGACCCTGAACTATAGGAAACAAACTGAGGGTTGCTGGAGGGGAGGTTGGGGGGGAGGGATGTGGTAACTGGGTGATGGGCATTAAGGAGGGCACTTGATGTAATGAGCACTGGGTGTTATATGCAACTGATGAATCACTAAATTCTACCTCTGAAACTAATACTACACTATATGTTAACTAACTTGAATTTAAATTAAAAAATTAAAAAAAAAAACCATAAACCCGTTGTCTTTATCACCCTGTTCTTTTTTCCCTCCTTTGTTTTCTCTCTTGGTGATGAGATCACCATCAAGTCATTTTCAAAGTGGAAACCTAGCAGTTACCCTCAACCACAACCTTTTCCACAACTAATTAGCTAAGGCAGATGCTACTCCCTAACATTCACCAGCTCCCTCCCTCATCCATGACTCCAGTCCTGCCTTAAAGTCTCCATCCCTTTTATCCAGGCCTAACTGCAATAGTATTTTAAGAAACCTTCCAGGGCGCCTGGGTGGCTCAGTCGGTTGAGCATCTGTGTAGAGCATCTGCCTTTGGCTCAGGTCATGGTCCCAGGGTCTTGGGATCGAGTCCCACACCGGGCTCCCTGAATCTGCTTCTCCCTCTCCCTTGGCTTGTCTCCCCCATTTGTGCTCCCTTTCTCTCTGACATAAGTAAAATCTTAAAAAAAAAAAAAAAAAAAAAAGACAAGGGTTTTCAGGATCAGGCTCCTGCTTATAGAGATCAGCTTTATTTCCAACCACCCCCTTCTCCTACTACCTGAGTCACACAAATTTCTACCTTCTGCACTACTTTAAACCTCTCAGTCTTTATTTTTTTTAAAGGTTTTATTTATTTGTCAGAGAGAGAGAGAGCACACAAGCAGGGACAGTGGCAGGCAGAGCAAGGAGCCCGACGTGGGGCTTGATTCTAGGACCCTGGGATCATGACCTGAGCTGAAGGCAGACACTTAACTGACTGAGCCACCCAGGCGTCCCTAAACCTCTTAATCTTTAGACATGCTATTCTATTTGCCAAGTATATCCTTACCACTTTTCACTCCTAACTTCTTTTAATGTAAGCAAGAGGACTGGGAGGATGCATAAGCAGAGGATCTTGGTGTTTGTCATACATTCTTGAAAATTCTCAAAGTGTCATTTCTGATTCATGCACTTTTCTCTATGTGCATAATATTTTAATTAAAAAATTATTTAAAACTTAAAAATATTAAGTTCCTGGATATTCTGCTCTGGGAAGCCTTCTTTGGAACTTCAAGCTAATTAAAACAACTTCCTCCACATGTATGTCTGCATACTTGTGTCAAATTGTGTGTAATTGTGGATTGTTAGCCTCTCTCTTTTCTAGGAGCTTTTTAGGGGAAAGACTATTTCTCATTTACCTTGTAGCATGAGTACTCACCAGTGTTTGCCAAAATAGTAGGTGCTCAAAAGATACATGATACAGAAACAGAAGTCTCCTCTCCCTCTGTTTTGAAGGAGACATGGCCAGCCTGACCAGTCATAGTCACTAGAAGATGGAATTCGATTCCTGAGTTTTGAGATAGAGCTCTGTTCCTACCAAAATCAACAGTTTTTACTAGAAACTGAAGAGTTAAGCGAAGATTGAGTAGAGGAGAATCAAGATGGAAATACCAGGAATAGACACAGATTAAAAGCCTAGAACAACAGAGATTAGAATTGGGGTGACTCAGTGACACTGAGTTTAGAGGACAGACAGGGCAGACATAAGCCAAGGGTGTCCTGGTGATGGTGAGAAACACAAGCTGGCATTGGGCTTTGAGTGTCCAATTGCAGGGCTGTTAGGTTCCTGCATGCGTCACACTGGCTTATAGGATCAGGGGATGGAGAGACAGGCGATTAGGCAAGGACCAGCGCCACTGGGTGAGACCTAGGGACTCAGGCAATGTATTTCTCTCAAATACAGCTATCTTCAAGGAGCAATACTCCAGTCAATGTAGAAACCTGTGATTTGCTTTTAATTCACTCTCCCATTACAACGTTCATATCTAATCACTCATCTCTTCAAAGTCTATAAAGTGGTTCACGCCTCTCATTTCTAACTCCCACTGATACCACCTTAGTAGGAACATGTTTTGAACAGCCCAAAAGATAGTTGAGGCAATTTAAATTGTCCCTCTTTGGGCAGTTTGAAAAAATTGCCAATTAGCCATAATATTTACGAATAAAAAAGTAGAGAAGATGGGAGCATCCATGAGGGATTATACACAAGTTCAAGTATTATGGAACTGCAACTTGGAGTAAGCAGAGGAAGTAAGCTAAGAAGGGAGGTAAACAGGGGCACCTGGCTGGCTCAGTCACTGGAGTGTGTGACTCTTGATCTTGGGGTTGTGAGTTCAAGCCCCACCTTGGGTGTAGAGCTCACTTAAAAATAAAGCCTTAAAAAAAATAAATAAGGGAGGTGAACAGAGGGAACCCTTAGTGGAAAAAAAGGGGACTCTCTTAATAGAGACAGAGGTCATGTGGTCCCTGAAAAAGAGACAGAAAAAGTAAAAGGTGAAAGATTATGCGATCTGAAGAGAAACCAGAGTATTGAGACAGAAAAAGTAATCAGGGAGCGCCTGGGTGGCTCAGTCGTTAGGCATCTGCCTTCGGCTTGGGTCATGATCCCAGGGTCCTGGGATCAAGCCCCACATTGGGCTCCCTGCTCGGCGGGAAGCCTGCTTCTCCCTCTCCCACTCTCCCTGCTTGTGTTCTCTCTTTTGCTGTGTCTCTCTCTGTCAGATAAATAAAATTAAAAAAAAAAAAAAAGAAAAAGTAATCAGTCACGAGAACCGTATCAGTTGCTAGTAAAACCATCTCACTTTTCCAGTTAGTCTACCTGGGGCTATGAAAGAAGTCTTTTAATGTGTAAATTGAGCCGGTCTCTGCAACTGAATGAGCTACATTAATTCAAATAAACTTCAGAGTCACAGGTACCTAAATTTAAGTCTACTTTGGTAGCTGACCCTGACCGTGGGGCTATACGGTATGACCAGGTGAGGTAACGTGTCAAGCAACTAGCCCCACGACAGGCCTAAGGTCTGCACTCAAAGATGGTTACTGTGGGAGCACCTGAGTGGCTCAGTGGGTTAAACCTTCGGCTCAGGTCATGATCTCAGGGTCCTGGGATCTCAGGGTCCTGGGATCGAGCCCTGCATAGGGCTACACACTCAGTGGGAAGTCCTCTTTCTCCCTCTGCCCCTCCCCCTGCTTGTGCGTGCACTCTCTCTCTGTCTCAGATAAATACATTTTTAAAAATCTTTTCTAAAAAACTTAAAAATAGTGACTCTGATATGTCTTTTTTTGTTCTTTACATAGACATACTGTGACGTGTTTTTATGAGTCAATTTGCCTAGGCCCCGGTTATTCAATCAAACACCAACCCAGGTGTTACTCTGGGATAGTCCATTGATAAGACTTAAGTCCATAATCAGTTCACCGTGAGATTCTTAGATAATATGGGTGGGCCTGATTCAATTAGTTTAAAGGATGTAAGAACAGAATCGAGGCTTCCACAGAGAAATTTCACCTGAGCACGAAAGCATCAGGTCCTTCCCTAAAGCCCCGGCCTGTTTTCCTGGCAGCCAACACAGACTCCAGACTTGTTCTGCAGACGCCTACAATCATGTAAGCCAACCCCTGACCAGATATCTCCATTTCTCTTTCTCTTGGCGAATTCTGCCTAATAGACTCTGGCGTACAGATTACTCAGTCCTTAAAAAGTGTTTCATAAATCATTGGTAGGAGGAGGAAGAAAGCTTTTGGACATTCAAAGAAAGATCCATGCCTCTGCTAGAGTGAAAGTGAAAGTCCCCTCTCTCCTGCCTTCTTCCTCCCATCCAGTTTTTCTCTCTGGATATAACCGCAGCTGATGGTTTGGATTTTATCACTTCAGCATTTTTGCTGAGCGTATATCTATATGAATATGTATATGTAAAAGTTTTATGTATACATATACACATACCTATAAAAGCATAAATGAGATCAAGCTATACAAAGTTTTAAAACAATTTTTCTTCACTTAGTAATATGTTTTGGATATTTTTCTGTGTCTTTTCTTTCTTTTTTACTGGCTGCTTAGAGTTTATTTTCTACGTGGTGCAAGACACATGGTTACAGGGTGTCAGGAAGGCTTGTGTGTGGCTTGGATAGTAAGGAGTGGGGTTCTCAACTCCCTTTTTGATGTTTTGCTATAAAAGAACCCGACTGCGTCTGCGCGCTGCAGCCTGCCTGGTCTACCGGGAGAGAGAGGAGGGGTTCTCATGAGCCTAGCACCTTCTGAAGCCTGGTGGCTGGTGGTGGCCACTCAGGATTGGGGCTCGGTGTTGGCTTTGCCAGGCTGGCCACCAGGCTACTTCTTCATGGCTTCCGGAGCCAAGTCGCAGGTGATCGAGCCGCTCGAGTCCTAGGAGAGGCTCAGCGTTCTGGGGACTCCAACACTATAGCCGTGAACCGGAGAGTGGAGTTGCGGAAAAAGAAGCTTGGCCACTAGGGACCCTGGTCAGCGTTGGGGAGACGGGGATGCTGAGAGCTAACTTCTCCAGGATGCCCTGCACTTCCGCAGGAGCTGTTACTGCAAGTAGAACCCCCGCGGCTCGGGTAATGGTTGTGGGTGGCCACTGCGAGCCCCTGGAGGGGATGGATGACATGCCGTCGCTTGTGCGCTGGTGGAAATCTCGGGCGCCCCCTCGCGGCCTCCGCGCAGGACCGGGGTGGCGGGGACCCGGTCGGGCGCTGGGACACAGAGCCCACTTGCAGAGACCGCCAAAGGCAGCTCCACGACCGAGGCTCAGGCGGGTCCTCTGCCTTTTCTATATGCATTTATGTAGCTTTACAGTATTTTTTGAAGAATTTGTTTATTTAGAATGCAAGTGGGGGGAGGAGGAGAGAGAATCTCAAGCGGACTCCAGGTAGAGCAGGAGCTGCTAGGGGCTCAGTCTCACCACCCTGAGATCATGACCTGAGCTGAAACCAAGAGTCGGACACCCAAGAGACTGAGCCACCCAGGACGCCCCACAGTATCCTTTTTCTTACTTTCTGAGCTCATTGCAGAGTCCGCTTGAGATTCTCTCCCTCTTCCTCTGCTCCAGCGCAGCTTGCGCTCTTTTTCTAAAATAAAAAAATTTAAAAAAAATCTTAAAAAATAATAATTCTCCCTCTCCCTCTGTCCCCCCCCCAAATAAATAAAATCTTAAAAAAAATTGTGGCCAAGACTATGGAAAGAATTCAAATTAGTGAAGAGATTAGATAAATCCAATCAAGTAGTGAAGGAAGTTAGCTGCAACATGGTGTAGGGGGGTCAAATTCCATCTACCCAAATTGGGTAACTACCATTTAGAGGCTGAGAGTACTTGGGGAATCTGTTGACAAATCGGCCCTATAAAAGAGTCCATTCCTACTTTTAACAGAATAAACCTGGAGTTTTGTAGTTCTCAGATTCCATGGCTGGTCTGCAATCTCAAACCCTGCAACGGATACGCAACTGTATTATTACCCTGAATTTCCAGCCCATCTTAGATATTAAATACTTTGCAATCCTATTAAAGTCTGGACTTGAATCTATAGATAATAAAGTAGATGAGACTGATTATATTAATACCTTTGGTTTTAATTAAGGATAATATGTGTGCAGATGTGATTTAAAGAATCTTCACATATTAGATCTTAGCATTTTAAGCTGAAAGGTTTAAGATAATTTGGTCAGGCCTGTAATGAATATTGAGATGTTTGGAATATTTAACAAAATTTGTTTTGACATTTCATAGCATTTTTTTGGTTGTTGTTGTTAGACTTGCTTATAAATCTGGCTGCCCTGTCAAGCATTTAAGGTGGTTAAAAAGCAGCCACATGAATATACATAACTTAAAATGGTAAAAGTAGTGTAATCATATTTGTGAATAGGACGGTTTTTAAGTTTAATTGCTATTTTAGCTTACTCTAATATTAAAGAGCAAGTAATACAGGGTTTGGTAAAAAAAAAAAAAAGAGCAAGTGAAAGTGGTTGCTCTTATTTAATACAAAATTAGACTTATAAATCATAAAATAATTTTGAAGTTTGAAACAAAGGCTTAAAAGTTAGGTGCTTAAATTTGCATCTTTAATAAGTTGAACATTTAAATTCTAAAATACTATAATTAGCAGTTTCTATAACAAAAAGTACCCCAACTCACATTTAAAAACATATGTAGTATTTTCTTCATGCACATGGATTGTCTTTCTGGCCAGAATGTAAGCTTTTTGAACACATGGATGTAGATACATATATGCTGGTCACACTGCTATGCACCTAGTAGTTGATCAGTAAGTATTAAGGAGAATGAATGATTAAATAGCAGATTCAGCATTTATTTCTCATGAAATTTTCTTAAAACCAACCATATCATCACCACCACAAAATACTTCTCGTGGGGCATCCTGATTGAGAGGGGGCCAACTGCAAAAGAATTCACCCAGGGCAGAACAAAAGAGATAGTTCATTGAATACATTGCAAGGGAGACTGCCACAAAACGGTGGTGAGGTACCACAGTTACAGGGTGGAGTGAGAAGGTATGGAATGTATGGAATTTTCCCTTTTTTGGTAACTGCCTGGTTGTAAGTAGCCCATTGGTTAGTTAGGACCTATGGCGATTTCCGAGGTGAGTCACTTAACGAGCCTGTGTGTCAGCTGGGTGGTCACTGTGGGCCCTTTTGCCTCGCTCTTGTTTCCATTGCTCAAGCCTGTTCACTCAAAGTGGCCTCTACACTTGTCAGTAAAATGTTACAAGAATTAGTGAATATCATAACTATTACAATAGACTAAGATGTCGGTAGCTCCAGCTAAGATGTGTCAATGGCCTCCATTCAAAGACAATAAGTAACTCGCCTCCTGTAGTTGAACAAGTGGGATTTATTACTCTTGCCGTGAGGGAGAACCAACATTATGGGCAGCCATGAGCCATGAAGTGTCTAGTCAGTAAGAGGGTGTTTCTCTCACTGAGACACGTCATGACTATGAATTTAATTACAGAATTTGGGCTTTGGTTCGGTGATTTGGGGGAGGGGCTAAGAAAATGGGAATTTGTGTTAGATTAGATATTGTGAGGGAATTAGGTCAGTTCTATAATCGGGTGTGTCCCATCTTTCTGGAGGGCTGACTAGAACACGGATAAAGCTGTAACTGGTAAGGAAGTAGCAGTCATTCCTTCCAGCCAAGAGAGGTGGTGTTTGGTATTTTGTGGGGTGGCTCAGACAAATTATGAAATGGTTTTGCTTTCTCTCATATCAGTCTGAGTAATCCTGTCTGAGGTTGTTATTCTGTGAGATTGTTTATGTCCAACAGGAAAATAATAATGGCCTGGCTAAAAGTGTCAGGCCTGCTTTCAACTATCAGACTATTTTTTGTTTTCGTTTTTTACCCCCTTTCTTAGGTACTAGTAGAGGAGGGAGAGAAAAGTGAATGCAAGAAGTATTTAGCATACAAAGTGTAAGGACCCGATATGGGGGCAGACGGTCATGTCATGGGTGATTTCTAGGTTTGTCCGGCAAACAGAAAGGGTAGCAATGCTAATCACTAAGATAGTTGTGTTTGTGTTATTTTCTAATTTAATACTTAACCAAAATTGTGAAAAGTTCATATTATCATACCCATGTAGAGATCGGGAACTAAAGCTGTAGAGAGGTTAAATGTATCTTGCCCACTGTCGCATAGAAACAGAATTCAAATTTAGGGTCGCCTGACTCAAGTCATATTGACTTGTCCTAAATGAGATAAAATTCACGTAACATAAAATTTGCATTTATAAATTCATTTATCAATTCACACACATGTAAACTTTAGCCACTCTAAAATACACGTTAGTGGGTTTTAGTACATTCAGAATGTTTTGCAACCATCACCACTGAATTGTAGACCATTTTCATCACCCCCAAAAGAAACTCCATATGCATTAAGTAACTCCCATGCCCTTCTCCCTCTTGCCCCTGGCAACCACTAATCTTTTTGTCTGTCTCTGTGGGGTTACCTGTTCTGGACATTTCATATGAGCGGAATCATAAAATATATGGCATTTTGTGTCTGGCTTTCTTTCCGTTGGCGCAATGTTTTCAAGATTCATCCATGTTGTATCATGTTCCTACTTCATTCCTTTTTATGACTGAATAAAATATTGTTGTATGGATATAGCACGTTTATTTATCCACCCATCACTTGATGGGACATTTGGTGTTTCCTTTTTTTTTTTTTTTTTTTTTTTTTGGCTATTACGAATACTCCTGCTATAAATACTCACGGAAGAGTTTTTGTTTCAACGTATGCTTTTAATCTCTTGGACATATCCCTAGAAGTGGAATTGCTGGATGATATCTGTGTCCAGCTTTTGAGGAACCACCAAACTGTTATCCATAGCAGCTGCACAATTTTACGTTTCCACCAGTTAACATACGGAAGGTTTGTTTCTCCATCTTGAGCAACGATTGTGATTGTTTTTGATGTTGTTGATAGCCATGCTAATAGTCTGAGTAGTATCTCACTGTGGCTTTGATTTCCCTAAAGACTAAGGATGTTGAGTACCTTTCGTGTGCTTATTAGCCATGTGTGTATCTTCTTTGGAGGAATGTCTATTCAAGTCTTTTGGCCATTTTAAAATTAGGTTGTTGGGTTTTTTTTTTTATGAGTTGTAAGAGTTCTTGGTGTATTCTGTCTACTAAACTCTTACCAGGTATATTATTTGTAAATATTTTCTCCCATTTTGCAGATTGTCTTTTTACTTCCTTGCTTTTCTTTTGATGCACAAAAGCTTTTAATTTTAAAGAAGTCCAATTTCTCTCTTTTTTCCTTCTGTTGCTTGTGCTTTTGCTGTCATATTTAAGGGACTTGATCATATCCAAGGTCGTGAAGATTTCCACCTGTGTTTCCTTCTAAGGGTTTTATAGTTTTAGTTCTTGCATGTGGTATGTGGTAAGAGGATCCAAATTCATTCTTTTGCATATAGATATCCAGTTGTCCCAGCACAGTTTGTTGCAAAGGATTATTGTTTCTCCTATTGATTAGTCCTGGCACCCATTTGTAGTTGTAAAACAACACAATTGTGCATTCAACTTGTCTTGCAGATCTATTTATCTGCATTGCAAGGGTTGCTAGGTAATAATTGCACAGTGATATGGTTATTTTTTAATATTTTTCTTAGTCAAAGAGAGTTGTTACAAAGAGGCACTTTCTGCCATGTTGGCTCCCTACATTTTGCTGGAGAAAACACTATTTCTTTGTAATGAATGCTCTGTCATCCTTCCTTTCCAAATGTTACTCTCTTTTTTTCACACTGTCCTACATAGTGAACATTTCTTTGAGAGGAGCATCGCATACATACAAAAAGTCGGAAATGTTGGCCTGGTTGACACTGTTCAAGTTACGAGACCCACTGGAGAGGACAGATTTTTCTTTTCTCAACACTGAAGCAAGTCCTTTCCAAGTGTTACCTAATTAAATGTGAAATTTATGGTTGTGGTTTCTGACCTATGGACTTCTTTAAAAGGATCTATGTTTCCAGATGTGTTAATTGAGGCATCAACTAACTTTTAGAGTGTCTTCTTCACAGTCCTCATTCATTTTAAGATCCTTTATTATAAAATAGCCTGAAGGTGATCATGCATATTTCATACCAAGAAAAAAATTGTCTTATGTACAAACATAAAAACATACCTCAGACAATGAAAACATACAGTACATGCTTAGATATTAATGCCTTGGGAAGATGTTTTGGGGTTACAATTACCCAGATCCTTTCATTAAGAGGTTCTGTATAGATCATGGACTGGTACAAGTTTGTTCACTTGAAAGGGAACCCCAAAGGAAAAGAGTAGAAAAATATATCACTAATATCATTGAAAACTCCGTATGAATCACATAATAAAGGATACATATTATAAAAACATTTGATCTTCTCACCATGCTTTTACAGATTTACCTTTTGTTTCCTCCCTCAGTCATAGAACGCGAGACTTTAGGTGCTCCCAGGCCCTGCAATTCTGTCATTTCCCAGTAGGGGGCGCTGTTGCATTAAAAGCTGCACCAGTTGCAGCATTACCCTGGTGGGCCTGTGTTCCTTCTGTACTTTCAAGACGGTTTTTTTTACAAAGTCCTGTAATGAATATTTTCTCTCTAAACTCTTAAGAAAATGAGAGTTGAAGAAAAACAGAATTCTTGAAAGATTGTCCTTTTACCCACTGTCTTCAGAGGTGGTTAATTTTAAGTGACATTCTTGGAGGTTGATATCAAAGTCCCAAAGTACGAAATGCATCTCGTAAGTCATCAACCTCATACAGGGGCTGTAAAGAAAGAAAGAAGCTGAGTGGATGTATTTGCAACATCGTGGAAGAAAGTAACTTGGGAGGGGTAGGAAGAGGAGAGGAAGGAATTCTACCTGAAGGAAAACAGAATCCTGAGGAGAGTCTAACGGAGAGCGTTGTGGGTGATGAAAGAGGGGAAGGGAAGGGCATCTCAGCAGAGGGCTCTGAATTGTGAAACAAAAGAGCAAACTCAAATGTAGGAGAAATAACAACAACAAAAAAGACACAGTACGGCTTTCATCGGAGAAAAAATGAGAGTGATACCTACACACACATGCACAGACAATGTAAAAAATATGCTAAAGGAAAATTTAAGTAGCTCCAGGAAAAGATGACTTTGGAGAGAGAAAGAAAATGAGAAGCAAAGAAGCCCCTTACCAAAAGAATGCGTCGAAGCTGTCTGGATAGTCGAACGGAATTTTCGTGCAATCCCTCCCAGGCTTTGAAAGTTTTTTCACGATTTTCCACAAACGTATTCCAGCAATAAAAATAATCTTTAAAAAAAGGAGGGGCATGGGGTAGCAGATAGCTCAGATCCCAAATAGAGAGGAAAGAAAGAAAACCCTTCCCCCCACCCCACTTTTAAATCTCATTTCCTACAAAGCCTAGTGTCCAAGCCTTAATTCTCTTCCTCTTATTCTAGTCAATTTTTGGCTGAATTCCGCACACACCGCCCCCCCCCCCCTGATTTTTCTCCTCTGAACTGCAATCCTGAACGAGGTCCCCTTCACACCTTTGAAGGTCATGATGGCGATCTGGACCCCCGCGCGGTGCAGCCGCCGCAGCCCCTCGGGCTCAGCCTTCTTGTCCTCGCAGAAGTAGAGGCGCGCGGTGAAGATCCTCAGACTGAGGTTGGGGTACCCTCTCAGAAAGTCGGCCACGTGCCGGGCACAGTCGTAGCAGGGGCTCCAGGAGGTGAACCAGGTGACGCGGTAGCACCGGCCAGGGTCCAGGTCCCAGTCGGAGATGTAGCGGAGGAAGAGCAACTCCACATGGCAGCCCGACTGCGGACAGAGCAGAGGACTTAGGTGGCGTTTAGTGACCTTTACTGCGGTGCCGGCAGCTTTATGGTCACTAATTCATCTGCCTCCCCCAGTAATCTTTTTTAGCGTGTCTGCAGTTTGGGCCTTAGGTTACAACAGAACAGAAAAGCAGGAGGATGCGATGAGTCTGGCTGAAGTAGCATCACAGTGTTCCAGAGTTTTGAGTTGTGTTCGCGAAGTTACTTCTGGCGCGTTTGTGGAGAAAGAAAATGGCCTGTTGCTGTAACATTGTGGAAATACACCAGACCACTAGGGGGAGGTAGGAAACATATGGTTGAGGACTGGAAGGGGTAAAAGAGATTAGGCTAAGGCCAACAGAGGGGTGTTGTAGGAGAGGTGATAGGACTGCTATGGGTTCAGAACAATTAAATAATGTGATTGCTCATCCTATGATCCCTGTGATTGTAATAATTGCGCAATAATGAGATAGAGCAAATCTGCATAGTATTGCCGAAAAGTCATTAGTCCTAGAATCTGAAAGATCTAGGTTTCATTTCCTGGCATCACCACTCAGGTGACTGGGACAACTCATCCAACTCTTGGATCTTCTAAGTCCTCACCAATAAAATGGCCTGGTATCGATCGTGAGGATTAAAGGAGAAGGAAAGAAAGGGTTCGTGACAGCAAACCCTTCTCTACTTAGAATGTGTCACATCACCAAACAGGAAAGAGATTAGAATGTAAAACAACTGAAGTGAGATAATTTACACAATACAAATGGAGGCAAAGGAAACTGAATCATAAAATAAACACTTAACAGTGAGCCAGACAATGTCCTTCCACCTATGGATTCTTCCCTGGGATCCCACCAGTATCAGATCTCACTGCCTGTTTTGAGACATGAAATACTCAGATTATGCAAACCCATCTGGATGGTGAAGTCGCTTGTAAATATAATTCTCTGATCTAGATGCTGAGAGATTGATTTAATTAATCGACCAATTGAGGCTTCCCTGAGTATTCTGGGTCTCACCATGCTGAATGTACTCATTGGCCTATGATCTATGTGAGCAGGAGGGACTAGAAATCATTAGGGAAACAGAATTGAGTCATTAATTTTTCCTACTTTTTTCTTAATTTTCCCAAAAATTCTAAAGAAAATTTGTTTTTCACATTTAAATTTAGCTTGAATGAGCTGACAATATTCTTCCAAATCAAAAGGCTCTTATATTTGATTTCCTTAATCTCAAAGGCAATTCAGGTGCTGGGGAAAGGGAAGGAAAGTTTGGGGGCAGTTACTCTTGGCATTGAAGCAGGGTGTCACAGTAATGTGCCCAGCATGATCGGGGAGGACATGAAATGGCATGCTTTGGGGCATACCTGTTGTGGTTTCATGGATATAAAAAAGAAAGAGATTTGAGAAATCTGGTGGAGACCTAAACATGAAACAGGCTGAAAGTAGTACCATCTGCATATGGTTCTGAAAGTGCCCGAAGTCTAGCTTGGAAGCAACTAATTGATACCTTGTTTCGAAGGTGACCAAAGTCCAGTGAAAAGGAGGTGGCGCTATCCCGCCGCTTCACCACGTAGCACAAGTAGGTCTCATGGCGACCCTTAGCCCAGCGGACATTCTTGAAATGGTAAAGAAACTTCCTCTGCTTCATCAGGAGGCTGTGGGTGAGGAGAGGGAGGAACATTCAGGAGCAGCGCTCATTCTCCTGGCTTTCCTTCAGCTTTTAAAAATATCTATAATGACTTGAGCCAAACCAGAGAAGATCCTCTTCCTTACTTCACTGGATGCCTGAGACTTACTGAACTTGGAATCCATTATAAAACCCTCTTCATGCTTATATTTAAGACCAATTGAGGGGCTCCTGGGTGGCTCAGTCAGTTAAGCGTCTGCCTTCAGCATGATCCCAGCATCCTGGGATCGAGTCCCACATTGGGTCTTTGTTCAGTGGGGAGTCTGCTTCTCCCTCTGGCTGCAGCTCCCCCTGCTTGTGCTCACTCACTCTCTCTGACACATAAAATCTTAAAAAAAAAAAAAAAAAATTGAGAGGTAGCCAGAACCCCCAAATGGTATGAACTCGCAGGACAGTCTCCTCTCAGCTGTCTGTTAGATGCTGACGACTTGGACTTACAAACCTGTTCCTCAGTTCCATAATTTTTTCAGAGTTCCCCTCTAAACTCTACCTAAATGTCCAATATGTACTTCAACCCAACCTGACCAAAACGGTAATTCCTAAAATGTCCTCTGTACTGACTATCCTGTCTCTCCTTACTTTTCCGTCTCAAGTAACCAGGCGAAAAGCTTTGGCTCATCTTTGATTCTTCTTCGTATTTAATGATCTAAATTTATTGATTCAAATCTCTTTTTTGTTTCTCAGTATTTTTATTTTTTAAACCTCCAAATATTTCTTGAGTCTTTGTACCTGCGCTATTCCCTCTGTTCTCTGCTTACTCTCAAAGCCCTCACCTTTCGGCTTATCTCTTGTCCTGGCCTCTAAGCTGGTCTGTCTGCCCCCAGTCCCTCCAAAAGAACATTCTCCGTGCTGTGCCAGAGTGATCTCACAAAAGCCCAGGCGTGACCATGTCATTTCTATGTTGAAAAATCCCCAGTTGAATCTCCTGTGCCCACAGGATAAATCCCAAGCTCTAAGATGGTATTTCGGCCAGTTTTTACATTTGATCATCAAATCTGCATTTCTAGCTTCCTCTCCTGCTACTTTTTCCTTTCCCCTCCCTATCTTCAAGGCCTATGCAGCTGATCCCCCGGTGCTAGTGTCGGATCCTGTGGCTTTTTCTTTCCAGTCACCTTGCTGTTGCGCTTCCTCTCAGTGAATGCTTTCCTACCTTTTTCCACTGGACAAAACTTACATATCCTTCAAAGCCAGTTCACAGTTCAACTCTTCTTTCTCACCACCGCTATCCCAACATTTCTAGGCAAAAAATCGAACACTTACAGCAACAAAAACCCCTCCTGTAGTTTCCCTTCATTCTCCAGTTTATCTCTGTCAAAGCCCTCATCCTCTGTTACCAATTGATCACTGACATCTCTGTCTCCCCAATTGGATTTTTTGTGTTTTGAGGCAGAAAGTATCACTTTATGAGAAAAGATTTCTTTTTAATATCAGAGTAATATTTGTTAACTTGTATAATACAAAAAGTTGAAAGTTTTACATGTAAAAATACTAAAGAATCAAAATTTAGGGACACCTGGGTGGCTCAGTGGGTTAAGCATCTGACTCTTGATTTCAGCTCAGGTCATGCATGATCTCAGGGTTGTGAGAGTGAGCTCGCATTGGGCTCCCCCCTCAGTATGGGAAGTCTGCTTAAGATTCCCTCCCTCTGCCCCCCCAACTTGCATGCACGTCACTCTTTAAATATTAAACAAAATTTAAATTTAAAAAATTTAAAATTTAGGATACAGTGTCAAATAATTCGACATAGTATCTAATAACAATTACTGTTAAAAAAACTTTTCTGGTCTTCTTATAGGCATGTTTACATGATTTTGATTATACTGATTTCATATGCAATTTTGCATCCTGCTGCTTTTTTAGCTTGGCAATATAATCTATTACTCTGTGTAGCTCACATGCAGGGACTTGCTCTGGTTTCCTTATGCCTAGCAGTGTTTTGCATGTCATAAGCACTAAATTGAATTGAATTTGTGGAAATACTCTTGGCTAACTGAAGTTTCTTTGCAGTTGTGGCCATAAAACAAGCTATACATGTGGTTGATACCAAAGCACTAATGATGTCTCTCTCGTTTTTGTCCCTAGTCTTTTCCAGAAACGTATTCATCAAGTTGTGGAGATCATGCTGCCACCTAATGGCAGTGGGCAGAAGTGCAGTAAACTTGTAAAAGTAAAGACCTAGGCAAGGATTTGAATACGGTTTGCTGGCAAGAGAATTGAAACTTTTTTCACCTTTATTTTTTTTTTTTTTTTAAGAATTGAGGTATAATTTACATACCTCACCCATTTAAAACGTGCGATTTTATGAGTCCTGGCAAATGTAAACACCCAAAACTGCAACCACAATCAGGACACAGAACATTTCCAGGGCACCCTTCCCCAAAATTTGCTCATTCACCTTTTCAGTCAGTTCTTCCCCAACCCTCTACGCAACGACTAATCTGCCTTCTGTAACTCTACATTACTATCCACTTCCTAGAATCCCATATAAGTCCTACATTATCTCTTACTTTGTGTCCAACTTCTTTCACTTAGCATAATGAATTTGAAATTCATTTGCGTTGCATGTATCAGTAGTTTGATCCTTTTTACTGCAAAGTAATATTCCACTGCATGGCCATAGCACATTTATCCCTCCACCTGTAGATGGACATTTGGATTGTTGCCACTTCGGGGCTGTTGTGAAGACAGCTTCTACAAACATGTACCGGTTTTGGGGAGGACATATGTTGAGAATTAATTTTAATGCAGTACATGTGATAGACCGTGAAGTTAAAAGTTAAATACCCAAACATCAACCTTAAGAGTTAGGTAAACACAGATGAGTTTTTTATAGCTGTCTCAATTTAAATGTCGCGCTTCACACACCTGAAGCTTGTTGAAATACACTTTAGGCAGAGAACTAGATTTATCACCAGTATACACATTATACCAAACAGTATAAAAATTGTTGAATCATATTATTTTAGAATTAAAAATTGGCAGGAATCTGACATAATTGCTAACAAAGATCTAATAATTGTTGGCTTTACTTTAAAATGACAATTTTATTGCTTGCTTTGGCAGTACATATACTATAATTGGAACGATACAGAGATTAGTATGGCGCCTGCACAAGGATGACACACAAATTCATGAAGTGTTCCATATTTTTTGACCAAGATCGTAAGTTTTGATGGTGAAAACATGACATTTTCATATAGCAAAAAATAAAATAATTTTATAGTAATCATCATAGCACTTACCACCATTATTATTACTGTTGTGACATAATTTGCATATAGTCATTAGCATATATAAATTGAATACATAATAAGTGCTTAATCAATACTGAAGTAAAAGGGGGAAAAAAATCTCTTGGCTCAGTTTTAAACAGATTAAGCATCATTCCTTACTGATAAATTTCTCTAAACAGTTAACCTGCCCTCCTGGGCTGTCCAGCTGAGAAAGGGGTGGAGGGGGGTACTGTGTCATGCACAGGCATTAGGTGGGGATCTGCTGCTGGGAGAAAGCAAAGGTGTTCTGGGAGTATAGGAAAGGACATGGCTTAGGTAAGAGAATTCAGATGGACTTTTGCCTTCTGCTCACATGAAAATACGTAGTTCCAGGGCGCCTGGGTGGCTCAGCTGGTTAAGCGACTGCCTTCGGCTCAGGTCATGATCCTGGAGTCCCGGGATCGAGTCCCGCATCAGGCTCCCTGCTCAGCGGGGAGTCTGTTTCTCCCTCTGACCCTCCCCCCTCTCGTGCTCTCTCTTTCTCATTCTCTCTCTCAAATAAATAAATAAAATCTTTTTTTTTTTTTTTTTTTTTTTTTTTT
>NW_022589762.1:8791892-8842634 GCF_004348235.1 Phoca vitulina
TAACTGTAGCTAGGAGCCCGTTTCAAGTACCCTCTTCTCTTAGTTTCTCTTTTGGGTACGAAGGACTTTGTAGGGGCAGTTTTTCAAGCTCACAAGTCGACAGCTGCCCTAGACAGCTGTGCTCCCTGAGGCAGAACATCGCTGCATCCCCAGCAATGCAAACCGGAGACAGATGGGTAAAAATAGTCATGACCGAGTCCTCTCCTGTCCTGTGCCATCACTAATGCCCTCTGCAGATGTTCTTTTCCCTAATGATAATTATGTATTTCCCTTTTTCTCCTGTTCCGTTTCATCTTTTCTCCTTGTTGCCTTTGAATTTCAACTATTAATTATTGCTTTGCATTTTATTATATACAGATATTTTCATTGAACCCTTTACCTCTGACTTAGACCTCAGATGAATTTTCAAAATCTCATTGCAAGCTGAGCAGACAGTTGACATTTTTGCCCTCAAGAAAATTTTCTGAAGAACATTGAGTCTTCCATTAAAAATCTTAATTCTGGGGACACCTCGCTTGCTCAGTCGGTGGAGCGTGCGACTCTTGATCTCAGGTTTGTGAGTTCGAGCCCCACATTGGGTATACAGATAGATTACTTAATAATACAGTCTTCAAAAAGATTTTAAAAAATAAAATCTTAATTCTGTAGTCTAAATTCTTTATAAAAGTTAAATTGAGATAAAGTATATGGATTAGGTATTCTCATATTTGTAGTAATCATAAAAGTAGGAATAAAGTAAGTTGTGATAATAACGTCATAAACTGCATGTGAAAATATTGTGTAAATCTTACAAAATACATTTTAAGAAATAAGTTAGCAGTGTCTGAAGAAATTGAAAGACTAAGTAAATAGTAAAAATGCCATTAACTGCCTAGTGATGGGAACTATAACATTAAATAACTTGACTGAATTTTTCTTCCTGTAATAGGTATATACCAGCATAGTGACTTTCAAGCAGTTTTTAATATTGGCATTAAAAAAATATTTTCCTTACTATGTAGCTAAATTATTCAGTAAAGGCTCCCCAGGAAAGTTTACAAAGTCCTTTTGCAGTTGAATATTTACAAAATTAGTATTACAATTTCCACAAGTGTCTTTAGTATACTAGATTATTGCTATTACCTTTTCATGATTTGAATCTTTAAACATCTGCTATGTTAATATTACCATAAACTAGTCCTAACTGCAGTACATGGCCATACATGGCCCATAAAAGTTCTTTTGGGTGTGGAAGAGAGAGAGAACAGAGAGAATTAGGCAGAGAGCATGTAAGATCTGAACAGCTGAGACAGATCCAGAAAAATAAATGTGCATATTGACCAAGCAGTGAGTCAGATAGTGAGAGGAGAGAAAGGGATAGCTCCTGATCTGAAAACTCAGATGTGCTCTGAGAGAAAAGCCAGGGCAAGCACCCACAAGGAGACTGCTTTACCTGTCCATAGTGGATTCCAGAGTGTCTTTCTTAGTCTTAGGCATGGGAGGCTTGCCTCAAGTCCTGCTGCTTCACTGAACTCTGTCTGGCAAGGCATTGGCCCCACACATTCAAATTTGAGCTTACCCTCCTAGGCTCCTCCCCCCAGGCATCATCACCATCAGGTACCCCAACAGCCTTCCTCCTGTTTGGGTCCAAAAAAGATGGGCGGGGCTGTCATACAGAGTCACATGGGTAAATGACTGAGGGCCACTCTGCTTAATGTATAGGTTCCTTTAGGGCTACATTTCTAAAAATCCAGTCTATGCTCCACAGGCAACAAAGATCAGGAGAGAGTAGCCGTAGACACTTTGGAAATTGTATTCCTGATGACAAATAATATCTTTAATTTTTTTTAAAAGATTTTATTTATTTGTCAGAGAGCACAAGCAGGGGGAGCGGTAGGCAGAGGGACTCGATCCCAGGACGCTGGGATCGTGACCTGAGCCAAAGGCAGATGCTTAACCGACTGAGTCCCCCAGGTGTCCCGTATCTTTAATTTTAAAAGCATAATAATAGTAATGTTCACTCAAGTAGCATATTGCACCCTGTTAGCTAAAGTATCTATTCCCTTGCTTAAGTGCACGCTGTCTCTCGACCAGCACTTATAGCTCCTGCTTTGTGGCCAAGCAAGTAAACTCAAGTCAATTATATAGGACTTAGGAATAGAAATTTTGCATCCTAAACCAATGATTTTTTTCCCTTTCTGATTGCATTATAAGAATTGCTAGAAGACTAGATGATTGCACAAGAGAATTTTGCAAAAGCTGTCTTTTCCACGAAAGTCATATATGCTGAATTCAGAAGCAGCAGCAATCCCAAACCATTAAAGAAATGTTTATTTCATCAGACAGAATCGGCATCTAAATGACTGCGTTGAACTTGGAACACAGGTTGGGCTTTTCGAATAAAAGGCTTTAAATCCCTGCCCTCATACGATTTGGTCTATTAAAGATTTGGCTTCTCCCTCCAACTTCAGTCTATATGCATTCCATTTCTTCATTCAATAGAAAATACCTAACTACGTGATGGAAACTGGGTACTGGGGATACAGTGGTGAGTAAAGCAGCTAGGGTCTCAGCTCCCTTCTTACCTCAAGGCTTTAAATACCATCTATACATTGATTCCCAAATCTCTAGCTCCAGCTTGGACTACTTCCTTGAACTCAGGACAAATGCAAACCACTTCTGCCTCAGCATCTCCATTTAAATATCTGATGGGCATCTCAAACATGCCTCAAACTGAGCACCTGTTCTCTCTCAACACACCCGTTCCTTTTGTCATCTTTCCTATCTTGGTGGTGATGTCATCCCTCCCACGGCTCTGGCCAACCTGGCAGTCTTCCTTGATTGCTCTCTTCCTTTTAAAGTCCAGTCCATTAGCAAATCCTGTTAACTCTACTTGCAGAATAAATCCAGAACTGACCACTTTTCAACACCTCCAGGTCCGAGCATCCTGGATTGCTGCATTTAGCCTCCCAACTGCTCTTCCCGTTTCACCCTCCTTAAATTACAGTCTATTCTTTACACAGGAGTCAGGGTAATCCTTTCAACACCCCCCCTTTTTTTTTTAAGATTTTATTTATTTGAGAGAGAGGAGAGAGAGGAGGGAGGGAGAGGGAGAAGCAGACTTCCTGCTGAGCAGAGAGGCGGATGTGGGGCTTGATCCCAGAACCCAGGATCATGACCTGAGCCGAAGGCAGACGCTCAATGGTCTGAGCCACCGAGGCGCACCATTGAAACCCTTCAGATCATGTCACTCCTCTGTCAATACTTTCCATGTCTCCCCATTCTCTCAGTAATAGCCAACATCCTTACATGACTCACAAGACCCTCTACCATCTGCCCCTGCTTTACCTCTAAATTTTACCTTCAGGGGCACCTGGCTGACTCAGTTGGTAGAGCTTGCAATTCTTGATCTAGGGGTTATAAGTTCGAGCCCCAAGTTGGGTGTAGAGATTACTTTAAAAAATAAAATCTTGGGGCGCCTGGGTGGCTCAGATGTTAAGCATCTGCCTTCGGCTCAAGTCATGATCCCAGCGTCCTGGGATCGAGCCCCACGTCAGGCTTCCTGCTCGGCAAGAAGCCTGCTTCTCCCTCTCCCACTCTCCCTGCTTGTGTTCCCTCTCACTCTGTCTCTCTCTCTCTCTGTCAAATAAATAAATAAAATCTTTAATAAATAATAAAAATAAATAAATAATAAAATCTTAAAAAATGATCACCTTTAATTCTCTCCCTTGCTTACACAAGGAACACACACTCCTACCCCACTTACTGATCCCCCTGCCTGGAGTGATCTTTCCCTGTATCTCATTATGGGTTTTTTTTTAAGCTTTTATTTTAATTCTAGTATAGCTAACTGTTGTATTAGTTTCAGGTGTTCTATCATTACAGTTTGATTTCCTTATTTATGTCTTAACTCAAATATGTCCTTGTAGTTGAGGCTTTTCCTAGCTACCATGTATCTAAAATTTCAACTGTAGCCCACAATCCTCACATTTCCTCTTTCCCTAATTCATACTTCTTTTTACTACTTATCACAAAATGCGCTGTGATCTCTGTTCCTCAGTGAATCTTAGTTCTATGAGGGGAGGGATTTTTGTCTTTGTTTTCCCCCACGACGATATCACTAGTACCTAGTACCTGGTTGGCCTATAGTAGACACTGAATGAATGTAGAATGGATGAATCAAGAAGGATCTCATGGACCTTACATTCAAGTGGGAAACAATAATCAAGTAATCTGTAAATACGTCATTGAAACAGATGTTTACTATGAAAGAAAAGTACACATCACATAACCAGAAACTGGCCAGCCCATGATCACTGGAAGGACTCCTGGTTGGGAGATGGTAATAGACAATGTCTTAACTCCCTTCTCAGTCCGAGACTCTCTGATGGTTGGAATATGGAAGAAAGGCAGTATTCACTACTTCATCTTTAACATTCCATGCTCTGACCCAGAAACTTTATAATTACATCCTTTGTTAAACCATAGAAGTTTAGACTTTCCGATTTGCCCTACTCCTCCCTTCACACTATCAAACCTGGGACATTAAGGGAAATTTCTGAAGTGGGTTAATGCATAGAACAGCTAGTAGTTTTGAGAGCTTATTATGGTTAGACATTATACTAAGCACTTTAAAGACAAAGTAAACGTATTTAGGAAAACTGTGGTGGGACAAAGTCTCTTGTATGCTCCTGAGTTGTGCTCCTGGTCACTGATTCTATAGATTGCAAATTCTGCTTTGCTTCACGGTGGGTACCCAGCCAAGGATCACCTGATGCTAGTTCACTCTCAGGACTCTCTTAAGGAGGGAGTGGATTTAATGCAGGGAAGCCTCACTAAGCTTTACGAGGCTATCTCTCACTTGCCTCCAATAAACCACACCAAAATGCAAAGGTACAGCAGATTTCACTGAAGTGTTGGAGAAATCCAGGGGAATAATACACGTGAAAGAAGTCATAAATTAATAGGCTAATTTTGGCTTTTTATAGTTTAAGAAAGAATTTCAAAAGAACTAGGCTCTTCACAGGACTCTTCTCAAGACTACACTCATTCCTGCCCTCCAGTCTACTCCTCTTGGTCAAAAAGCCTCTATTTCTCACTTCCACAGGGAATCTCGACCTTGGATTCTCCTGGATTATTCTCACCCATGGATCCATTTCCTATCTAGACATTTATTTCTCCAAGTCTTTATTTCTGAAAAAGATTCTGAGGGCACCAGAAAGTGACCTTTGGCGCTCTGAATTCCATGGAACAGATGGGTGGGGGCAGAGGGAAGGACACTTCACAAATTCCTCTGCAGAGACCACAGTGGGGCAGGGCCACAGGCAAGTTGATTCCTTTAAATTGTCTCCTCAGATAAGAGTTGGGCCTTTACCATATTTTATTCCAATTGTCCAGAGAATTATACACACACACACACACACATCCTCCCAAAAGATAAATATTAATTTTTAGAGATGGTAGTATCTCCAAATCCAAAAACTAGAAATTTCCCAACGGCCCAAAACTTTTCATGATTATGCCAAACTGTATTAGTTCCCGTTATGTATTCTCTCATCAAATTATACCCCTTTGTTCCAGCCAGAAATAAGAAAACTGGCCCATTGCTGATCCACGTGCCTCTTTGTTTGGTTTTGGTTTGATTTGTTTTCATTTTGTGCAGTTTTAATCATTTCTAAGTGTATAATTCAGTGGTGTTAATTGTATTCACAGTGTTGTACAATCATCACCACTGTCTGTTTCCAAAACGTTTTCATCACCCCAAAAAGAAACTTCATAACCATTAAGCAATAACTCACCATTCCCTCGTACATCCTGGTAACCTCTAATCTACTTTCTTAATTTGCCTACTCTAGATATTCCATGTAAGTGAAAAACATACAAGGTTTGTCCATTTGTGTTTGGTTTATTTCACTTGGTCAGTTTTCAAGATTCATGTTACAGCATGTATCAGAACATCATCCCTTTTTATAGTTTATACATTTATAATGTTCCATTGTATGTATATAGCACATTTTACTTATCCATGCATCTGGACACTTGGGTTTCCACCTTTTGGTTATTGTGCATAGTGTCGCAATGAAGATTTGCATACAGCATGAGTCCTTGTTTTTGGTTTCTTTTAAAGATTTTATTTATTTGACACAGAGACAAAGAGAGCACAAGCAGAGGGAGAAGCAGGCTTCCCTCTGAGCAAGGAGCCAGATGCGGGACTTGATTCCAGGTCCCTAGGACCATGACCTGAGCTGAAGGCAGCGGCTTAACTGACTGAGCCACCCAGGCGCTCCTGAGTCCTTGTTTTCAAAACTAGAAGTGGAGTCACCTTCTGAATGACATAGACATACACGCGTGCGTGTGCACACACACACACACACACACACACATATTCTGGCTGAGGGGTGCCTAGCTGGCTCAGTTGGTACAGTGTGCGACTCTTGATCTCGGGATTGTGAGTTTGAGCACCACGTTGGGTGTAGACATTAGGAAAAAAGTAAAATCTTGAAAAAATAATTCTGGCTGAAACTGTGATCACTTTAAAAGACCAACGGCTCCTCACATAGGGGCCCTCCTTTCTGCTCAGCCTCTGGCTGGGGAGAGATTTTCATTCTACTTTTCACAAGCCCATTTAATAGCTGAGAAGTAGAAAAGCTACACATAACTTCTGAACCCAAGTCAGCCGTTCTTCCATACTGTCCATACAACACTATCAGGCTGGTAAAAACAACCCCACAGAACCGTAATCAGGTTGAACATACCAGCTCAGCAATCTTTATCAGAGCTACAGAGAAGGATTTTCCCCCTGTATTACTGTATCACTTAGAAGTCGGTTTGGCTAGATATGTCAGGCAAACTCAATGAATTACTTAATGGAAGATAGAATTTCTCTCCCACATAAAACATGTAAGTGTCTAGCAGGGAATTTAAATCTAATTGAAACATGCATTTTGGAGCTCTTTATTTTTATCAACAGTATCTGTGGGTCACCTTTTTAGCCAGAATGTTTTTCTCATCTCTCAGTTCAGTGATGCGGCATGAGTCTCAGCCAGGCACCACTGGGAACCATACAAGAATGGGGGTGTGGGAGAGAATATAGGAAGGTGGCTATGGGTGTACTTGGCTGGTTCAGGTGGTGGAGCATATGACTCTTGATCTCCAGTCTGGGATGTAAGTTTGAGCCCCCCGTTGAGTGTGGAGATTAATTTTAAAAAGATGGCTATGGAATCAATCCCTCCAAATTGGTTTCTGAGGCAGAGTTACCTGTGGATATTTACTTCATCTCTAAAGCAGATTTGATACGATGTTGGCAAAATCTATGAACACAACATAAGTACATTCTTGTATATCTCCTGCTTGAAAATCTTTGCAGTGTATAGACTATAAAAAGATTTCTCCAACAGATGTAAAAGTTTTAAATATTTATTACTTGAATTGAAAATGAAGTTTCTGGAGAGAAAATGTTTTGATGTTCTGCTTTGAGGGCAATTTAAAAAGTACTCTTGTAAGTTATGAATAAAATCTTAGAAAACTGAAATTCATTGAATTAATATTTATTGAAGGCCTACTATGAGAAAGCATAAGGCTGAGCTTATGAGGCACATTGTAGTTCTTCAAAGAATTCATAATTTTGTTTGAAGTTTTAAAGCTAGACAAAATACTTACATGACAATATAAAAGAATTAAATATCAATGGAAGACAAATCTAAAAATTACAGAACCAGGGGCACCTGGGTGACTGACTTGGTTGGGTGTCCAGCTCTTGGTCGGCTCTGGTGGTGATCTCAGGGTCATGGGATTTGGCCCCGTATTGGGCTTGGCATTCAGCATGGAGCCTGCTTGTCCCTCTCCCTCTGCTCCTCCCCACACTCTCTCTCTCAGATAATCTTTTAAAAAATAAAAAATAAAAATAAAAATTACGGAATCATACTTCAGAGTTGAGGAACTTTAGTGTATATATAGCCCTATGCTTCTCAAAATGACATATGCTTATTTGGAGATACACTTAAATATGAGTGCATGACCGTATATCAGATCAAAACTGCAGGATAAATATGTCGTGCTATCCTAGAACATAAAAGCTTTCCAGACATTAGGGGGAAACAGCAATTTTGGTTTTTTATTTTATTTATTTATTTTTTTTTACAGGCCCCACTCAGGAAAGAATGCCCCAAATACCCCTTGCATTTTTAAAGCAAATGACAAAGACCTAGTTTACCAGCTTTACTTTTTTAAATCTAAGCTTAACGTTATATATTTAAACAATTGTCAAAACTTACTAAGTTGCCAGCAGTCATAAACAACTAGAAAAACATTCTCAATTTACATTAAATGAGAAATGTATTACCATTAATGCATTAATATCTCTCACTACTAAATACTGAAAAAAAATTTTTTTTGTGAAAGATTCATCCTGGCAATGTCTACTTCACAGTGTATGGGGCGCCTGGGTGGCTCAGTCGTTGGGTGTCTGCCTTCGGCTCAGGTCATGATCCCAGGGTCCTGGGATCGAGCCCCACAGCGGGCTCCTTGCTCAGTGGGGAGCCTGCTTCTCCCTCCCCCACTTCATGTGTTCCCTCTCTCACCTCTCTCTCTCTGTCAAATAAATAAATAAAATCTTTAAAAAAAAAAACAAACTTCACAGTGTATGAAAGAATCCTGGCCACCTTGGATTACGTTTAATAAAAAAAGCAAACATTTAAAGTAGAATATAATATGCACATTCATTTTCCTTACATTATATGGCTTTTCCCCAATATCCTCTCCCACCCTCATGTAAAAAGTAAGAGTTCTCAAAACATGGAAGATTTCAAAGATGATTCTCCCTTGTAGGTAGAGTAAGCCCACATCTGGAAGGCTCACAAGTGTGATTGCTAATATAGCATCATGTAAATGTTAAGAATAAAACAGATTCCAGGGAAATTTCAGCCTAATGTGGGTTGTTTGGGATTATATCCTCAGATCATCAGCATTTATTACCTTTTTTTTTTTAAAGATTTTATTCATTTATTTGAAAGAGGGAAAGAGATGCATGCAAGCACATGGAAGGAGAGGGAGAAGCAGACTCCCCGCTGAGCAGGGAGCCTGACTTGGGGCTCGATCCCAGGATCCCAAGACCATGACCTGAGCCAAAGGCAGACGCTTATCCGACTGAGCCACCCAGGTGGCCCATTTTACTCTTTTATAGGGGGAAATATGAATAACAATGGTTCTCTAATTCTCCATAGAAAGCATGAATCCTAAAGCATCCCAAGCAGTTGTCTACTAACCTCTTGTATAATTCCAATAACAGGACATACATCACCCACTTCCATGAGCTCAGGTGGCTACTGTGTGTGAATGTGAAAGCATGGTATTTGGAATATGCGGAATATGCCTGCTAAAAACTTAACCATCCTCTCTCCAGGTAACAGAAGCCCCATGAGCAAAGGCAGGGACTGTGTGGATGTGTTTTAGCAACAATGAGTAGTTTAGTTTGGTTTGAGTGATGGCTCATAACAAAACAATGACGACAGATAAAATTGAGATGGTATTCATATTTCGTGTAAGCTTTTTTTAAAATTTATTATTTAGGGCGCCTGGGTGGCTCAGTTGGTTAAGCGACTGCCTTCGGCTCAGGTCATGATCCTGGAGTCCCGGGATCGAGTCCCGCATCGGGCTCCCTGCTCTGCAGGGAGTCTGCTCCTCCCTCTGACCCTGCCCCTCTCATGTGCTCTCTCATTCTCTCTCTCTCAAATAAATAAATAAAATCTTTAAAAAAAAAAAATAAAATTTATTATTTATTTGTGAGAGAGGGAGGGAGAGTGTGCCATCGTGCACAAGTGCGCGAGCACGAGCATGGGGGGAGGGGCAGAGGGAGAGGGAGACGCGGGACTCCCCGTTGAGCAAGGAGCCCGAAATGGGCTCGATCCTTGGATCCTGGGATCATGACCCCAATCGAAGAAAGACACTTAACTTACTGAACCACCCAGGCACCCCTCATGTAAGTTTCTTAAGGCAAGCTTTTGAACAAAGTAGAGAGTTCTATACCTTGCACAACGACTATAAATAAAAAGCTATTGAAGAGGCATGATTTGTTCAGCATAAGAAAATAATTTTTTTTTCCCCCAGAGGCTGTATTCCCTGCTTCCCTTTCTTTTAAAAGAAGGAAAATTACATCTCTTATAATTACAATAGCATTTTTTTTTCCTGGGCATTTGGAGTTGGTGCAGTTAAGAAGACTATTTTTTTGAGGTTTCATTTTGCTATTTTTAAAACTTATTTTCCTTACTAATTACCCTCTCCCCTCACTAACTTCCCTTGAAAAACCACAGGACAACCTGGTTAGTTTATTTTTAACAAAAACAACATGACTTGGAAATTATGCCTCCGGTGGCTGAGTGAAGTTTTGGACATCTGGACTTCACCACTGGTGATCTTCATCATGGGAAGCCCGAGGTGAGGTTTCATTCTGGCCAGCGTGTGAGGCCAAAAGGCCCCCTGGGAATCCTCCAGGGCACACATTCCTGGGTCTGTGAGCCAAGATGCTCAGATAATGACTCCCCAGGCCACTATTTTTGGGCACCAGGTAGATTGTTCAATATGATACTTTCTTGTTTTTGAAAAAGCCCAAAAAGGGATCCGTGTGGGTGAAGTGTGGTTTTTGGAGTGCTTTAACTTCTGCATTTCCTGATTTTTGTTTTTCTCAGTTGGCTGCCAGACACATTACTGAATTTCTCTGGGGTATGAACAAGTTGAGGGACAGACCTTTAAGCATATACAGGAATTACTCATCCACCTTCCGCTGTGCAGCTGCCCAGGTCTCAGTGAGGTTGAGAGAACAAACAAGTATTCATCAAAAGCCTAGGGCTGGGCACAGGGCTGAAGAAAGTTATTTTCAATGGGAAAAGTCACGGAAGAAGCTTCATTGATCATGCACATGATGAAAAAGAGTACAGAGTAGTGGGAAAAGTTGGGTTTTGAAATTAAGCACATTGAGTTGAATCGTCTCTGCCACTTCCTAGCAGAGTGTCTGCGTGTGTCTGTTTCAGTTTCCCCACATGTAAAATGTGGAAAAAAAAAAAAAGTAATAACAGTTAATCTTTAGTGTGCACATACTTTATGCAAGCTTCTGTGCCAAGCATGTTGCATATATTAAGTGTAAGAGGTGGGGACTATTACCCCAATTTTCAGCCATGAACACTGAAGCTCAGATATGAAACAACTATCCTGCAGGATTGTTAAAGATAATGTAAGCAAGGGACGCCACACGATGCCTAGTGCATGGCAGATATTCTATAAAGAACTGGTTTTATAAAATATCTTATAGAACTGATAAATTTAGAAGGTCAGATATTTTAAAAATATCAGCTGGGATCATCAGCACGTTATGGGAGCACATGGTTTTCTGATTAGTAATAAAATGTGAGTGAGGAGTTTTGAGGTTCTCACACTTCAGTGACAGTGAGTGTATAAAATTGCAGATTCTGGTGTTTAATCCCTAAAGAGTTTATTCAGTAAGTCTGGAATGCAGCCCAGGTTCTCTGACTTTCTGACAAGCGGCCATTCATTCCAAAGCAGGTGGTCTGGTTGGAACCTAACTTTCAAAAATATTGGCCTAGTTGAACTCAAATCTCTCCCAGCTCTAAAATTCTGTGTTTGTATGACTTCGCTCTACAATTTTGTGTTTATATGACTTCACATAGTTTTGAAAAATTGGAGAGTGTTTGCTTCATTGCTTTTTAGCCAATTGAAATGCCAGGGAAAATTAGAGATGCTCCAAATAACATGGAGATCTTTTCTCTTTTTGTGGGAAGGTACATTCCAAAGACCAAATTCCATGTTACTTGTTTGCTCAGTGATGTAAGGAATGATGATTCCCATCTTGACAAAACTGCTCTGAAGTGGATAAGGGACAGTTCCTAAAGAAAGCATAGCATATTAGAAACAATATGTTACCTGCGGAATTGCCATTCTCCTCTATTTCTCTCTAAATAATCCTGAACAGTTGAAATCAAATCACCCTCTGCTCTAAGGAAGTCCTGGCACCATATTGGCAAATTCTTCCTCTGTTTTTGTAGAGTCTGTGCTGATTATTGCCTTTCTTCTCAATAATTGTTCTGTCACTGATAATTAAATCACACCCTCTTGGTTTTATTATAGTCAGTATTCCTGATGAAATTTGAGAAACAGCTACTTGATATCAGCAGCTCCAAATTGTGTGTAGCCTGGTTTTCTCTTCCCCCACAACCCTCACATCTTCCCTCCTCCTCTATTCACCCATACATTGGCCAAAAGTACCAACAAAGATCTCTTCCCTTTACCAGAGAGAGACTGGAAGAGCCAAACTATATCAGTAATAGTAGAAAAAAAACCACCACTAACTCATCCAGTGCAGTCAGCATTTTGGTTAATTCATTCAGGATGGTCCTGTCTCCCACACATCTTGGTTACTTTAGACCTCCGTCCACAGGTTCCATAGACGAGGTATGGCTACAGCATATGAAGAAGTCAAAGTTCTCCCTGTTGAGAAAGTTATCTTGGATATGCTCTGTAACTAGTTGTTTATGCCCCAAAGAAATGACCTTTTTTTAAAGATTTTATTTATTTATTTATTTGAGAGAGAGAGAGAGAGGGAGAAGTGCCTGCATGCAAGCAGGTGGAGGAGCAGAGGGGAGGGAGAGGGACAAGCTGACTGTGCTGACCTCGGAGCCTGACACGGGGCTTGAACTCAGGACCCTAAGATCATGACCTGGGCCAAAACCAAGAGTTGGACACTTAACCAACTGAGCCACCCAGGCACCCCTTCATACAGATCATTTTAACAAGCATGGTTATGGCAGACACAAAAGGTCACAGAGTATATGATTCCATTTATATTAAATATCCAGAATAAGTGAATTCTGAGAGGCAGAAAGCAGATTGGTGGTTTCCCAGGGACTGGAAGGAGGAGGAATAGGGAATAACTGCGTAATGGATATGGAGTTTTCTTTTGGGGTGATAGTTTTGGAAGTAGGGGGGCACCTGGTTGGCTCAGTCAGAAGAACATGAGAGTCTTGATCTTGGGGTTGTGAGTTGGAGTCCCATGTGGGGTGTAGAGATTACTTAAATGAGTAAACTTAAAAAAAATTTTTGTAAGTAGATATGTACAATGTACGGACTGAATGTCGCTGAATTGTACTCTTCAAGATAGTTTTATGTTAAGTGAATTTCAAATTCTTGATTCAGACTTCAGGGACCAAACAGCCAGGAAAAGGAGGAGAGTGATGACAGGTCTATTCTCTCTTCATGGATGATGTTAGCAATGAGTATGTATAAGCAGAGGAGGAAGTCTGGAAGTGAAGAAAGCAAAGGTGATTAACACCCTGGGACAGAGAAGAGGAGTAGTAATGGGAATGGGAAGGAAGAACTCAGATATAAATGGCAAGTTCACCAACACTTAGGGAGTAGGTGCTAATGGGAACTGAAGGCTGTGGGCACGGCTGTACAAAATTAAGGACCTCTTTACTTCTGAACAGGAGGAAACACAATATGTAGTATAAATTAAAGCATTGCTTTATCTCTAATCAAAAATTAAACCTGAAAAGAAACAAAATGTATGCCATTGCAGGAAACAAAAGGTGTTATTCAAAGCAGAAAGAAACAAGTTGAGTAACAAGTGACTCTACTCTCATTGAGGGAAGGCACCGTGTCTTACTTGACTTTGTAGTCCCAGCAAGGTGCCAGGCATAGATAGTCAAAAGTTGCTGCTGATCTCTCAACTCTTCTTCTATTTAAGATTTTTTATTTATTTATTTGACACAGAGAGACACAGCGAGAGAGGGAACCACAAGCAGGGGAAGTGGGAGAGGGAGAAGCAGGCTTCCCACTGAGCGAGGAGCCCGATGCGGGGCTCGATCCCAGGAACCCGGGATCATGACCTGAGCCGAAGGCAGACACTTAACGACTGAGCCACCCAGGCGCCCCTGTCAACTCTTTTTCTAACTATCTAATCCACTTAATCTAAACAATGGTCCTAAGTGTTTGATATCATTGAGTTCTCCTGAGGCACGGAAAGGTTAGGATCATAATGGTGGAGTTAGGATTTGCATCCAGGTGGTTTAGCTCCAGAGTTTGTGCTCTGAAACACTTGCTATATTTCCCGAAGGAATCAAAGACACAATAATTAAAAGATTGACTAGTCAGCAAACATATGGATTCTCTTTATCCTTCTGAGGAGAGGAAAAAGTACGAACCTCTTTGGCATTTCCAATGTTCTTCTGGCCAGATTCGTAGCTCTCAACCACTTGGTGTCTGCCAAAAATTCCCCAGTAACCTAGTTCTTGGGTAGTCTATGGCAGCGTGGGAAGGCAAGCACAAGGGCTTTCAGCCTTAAATTTGAATATGGGAGCACACATCACATCCCTCACCAGGCAAAAGTGTTGGGCACCCTGAGATAAACAAGGAAACAAGTAGGATTGTACCATCTCTAGTTCTAGTCTCAAATACAATCTTCAGTCTCTCCTGTAAAATTACTGACCTCTAGCAAAAACAGTTCTATACCTATCTTTGGCAGTGGTGATGTCTGAAGGTAGCTGAGGATATGCTAATCGTGTGTAAAAAAATTGCTGTTTTTCCACCAGGAACAGACTAATAGTAAATTTGATTATCTTTTATTTATTTATTTATTTTTTGACAGAGAGACACAGCGAGAGAGGGAACAACAAACAGTGGGGAGTGGGGGAGGGAGAAGCAGGCTCCCCGCCGAGCAGGGAGCCCCGATCCGGGGCTCGATCTTAGGACCCCAGGATCATGACCTGAGCCGAAGGGAGATGCTTAACGTCTGAGCCACCCAGGCGCCACTATTTTTTTTAAATTTTTTAAAAAAATATTTGAGATGGGGCGCCTGGGTGGCTCAGTCGTTAAGCATCTGCCTTCGGCTCAGTTCATGATCCCGGGTTCCTGGGATCGAGCCCTGCATCGGGGCTCCCTGCTCCGCGGGGAGCCTGCTTCTCCCACTCCCCCTGCTTGTGTTCCCTCTCTCGCTGTGTCTCCCTCTGTCAAATAAGTAAAAATAAAATCTTTTAAAAAAATATTTTATTTGAGAGAGAGAGAGCAATCAGAGGGAGGGGAAGGGACAAGCTGACTCCGCACTGAACACGGAGCATGACCCAGGGTTCAATCTCACGACCCTAGGATCCTGACCTGAGCTGAAATCAAGAGATGGATGCTTAACTGACTGAACCACCCAGTTTACCGTATTTTTAATTCCAATTTTTTAAAAAGTCTAGACTCTCTTACAAACCTTTCGCAACTCATTTATGACCCTTAAAAAACACCTTTGTCTTCAAATCTTCCTTTTGCAGTGGAACCAACATTAACCTAAGTTTTAGCATGCGTGAGTTCGGCCGTGGTTCCACTGCGCTAAATTTTATGAAGTCGGTGGCACCTCTCCACTGCTCAAAACCTTGTTCTCTGTCAGGAAAAATGGGAGCAATAATCCCTTTAACTGCCCACCTCATGGGGTTGCTCTTAGAATGAAATACGAGATTCATAATAAACAACCTGATAAAAAAAATTTTGAAAGTTAAATTTAATCTGGGCTAGTTGGAAAAGGAGGTGGCCTCATGCAAATCGCCATCCACAACAAGGACCGGAAAGTTGAGCTCAGGGCCCCAAGAGCTAGGGCAGCTACCGAAGGCTGGGCAGGCTGAACAGGTTTCTGGCCGGATGAACCAATCACACCTTCAACCAAGTTGTGCCAAAAAGGTTTGACTCTCTCCAACCAGTCGCCTCGGACCCTTCTGCGGAACATTGGAAGATGAAGCTTCCTGGCCGAGATGACAAAACAGCTGTGGTTGTAGAGACAGTAACAGAGGACGTTGCGTGTGCCCAAGGTGCCAAACTGTATCTGTGTGCATGGCCACGCCCAGAGACGCATCCTCAAGGGCAGAGATGAGATCCTCGCCTTAGACCAGCTGGCCCTGGACTCCCCCCAAGGGCTGTGGCGCCAGCCCGACCTGCGCTCCCGTCCTCTAAAGGGCTGAGAGATGTACAGGCATTTGGGCAAGGTCTCGTGAAGCGGGCACGGCCACACCAGACCCCTAAGCACATTCTAAGGGACGCGTGTGCCAGAGGTGGAGGGGCCTGTGGGGGGCTACAAAAACTAACCTGAGATCCTGCTCTCTTATTAAAGATTTTGGATGGTGGGGAAAAAAATTTAAATTAGAGACAAACTAGTATTGGTGATATTTACACTCTTTGCAGGTTTGCACACCTGTCTGCTCAGTGGCTAATCAGCAAGGGTTATCTCATTCTGTTGCAAGGGAAGGAAGAGTAAACCTACTCAAGAACAGTTAGGGAGAAACCAATCCATTTAAGTAGAAAAAAAATCTTACTGTTATATTAAATATATAATATTACAGGTGCTGACCCTTTGGAATACATGATCTTGTTCATTCTCAGAACAACTCCGAAGGTAGATGTACTCCCATAAATTTACAGGTGAGCAGCTATTCACTTAGGAACACACAACTAGTGAGTGCTACATCAGGACTGGCCCTGAAAGAAACATGAATTCCTTTATGTTGAAATGAACAGGATGATGTAAATATATATTTTATTATACCTAGAACCATGTTGATTTGAGTGTAGGTGCCCCATGCATAGATGCATATATTTTTTAGCTGCTATGTGACAAGAAAAATTATTCCTGCCCTGTGTCATTAGAATATACTGTGATTCTTATGAATTGTACTTACACATATAGTTTATAATTTATGAATTATTGTACATTACCACTTATTACAATGTGCCTGATCTTCCCCAGTTTTTGTGAAATAATGGCAACATAAGAGCATAGTTTAACATTACCGAGTTATAGGGGCGCCTGGGTGGCTCAGTCGTTAAGCGTCTGCCTTCGGCTCAGGTCATGGTCCCAGGGTCCTGGGATCGAGCCCCGCATTGGGCTCCCTGCTCCGCGGGAGGCCTGCTTCTCCCTCTCCCACTCCCCCTGCTTGTGTTCTCTCTCTCGCCGTGTCTCTCTCTGTCAAATAAATAAATAAAATCTTAAAAAAAAATTACCAAGTTATAGATTACCTTCCAGCAAAGTGGTTTCTCTGAATAACCAGTTGAGGAGTTGTCATTCATGATTTTATATGAACATTTTCGAAGTAATTTTTGTTTTCAACACCTATTGACTTTGAGGTTAACATTACACATTTTCATAAGCTTATTATATTAGTAATACTTTGTTGGGACACCTGGCTGGCTCAGTCAGTGGAGCATGTGACTCTCAATCTCAGGGTTGTGAGTTTGAGCCCCACGTTGGGTGTAGATATTACTTAAATAAATAAATCTTGGGAAAAAAAACACACAACATTTTTTCCCATCTTCTGAAAATCGCATCCCTTTTGGGAGATGGATGGATAGGTATATGAATGTAATTTTATACAAATGGAAGAAAACTTTTTCTGGGCAGTCCTCATTATCCTTCATCGTAACTCATGTGTTTGACCCTTAGGGACAGAACAACATATTAGGAAACAATGTATAATGACACAGTTGATACCTCAATGCACATCAATCCCTTAAGTGTCATTCAGGTTATTTTCCATTTAACTGTTAGCTTGCATTTGCTCAAAGTTCATCTGTTCTTTTTCCGGGTTAAGGCAAGAGGCGAATCTCACAAATTTAAGACCATCCTGAATTCAGTCCTCATGGTTCATCATGTAAATTTAATAATGTACCCCACAAAGCTACACATATGGTAGGTAAACTTGCAGAAGCAAGGAAAAGGGAGAGGAAGGAGAAAATTAGCTGAGATAGAGAAAAGACCTGCAGGACCCCCTGGGTTAGGAAAAAACCCAGAACCTTCCTAAAGTGATGGGACAAATTGAAAGAAAGAAAAAAAAAAAAAACCCTTTATCGGCTATTTAAAAAAAAAATTGAGGGTTTGAGGTGAAGTGAAGCTCAATTTGTCAACAGGAAGCTATGGGCTCTGCACTTCTATTTATATAAACAGCATTTGCTTTTTCCATCTTAGGTTCTGCCCAGAAGTTGTTGTCTGACCACTGCTTCTGGTTCTGCTTGACTGGTTTTTAGAAAAAAAAAAAGAAAGAAAGAAAGAAAAAAACTGTGGCCACATGTTCCTTTCTCTACCACAGAGAATCTCAATAAGTCACTTTCCCTGATGTTTGGTTAGTGAAAATGCTAAATGATACAGAATTTCAATGTTGATTGGAGTGTTGTATTTTTAACCACCTCCCTGAGTTGACAAAACTATGGGGACAGTCCTGCCTCTCTTCTGCTGTGCTCCTGATGTCTTCCCATTCTACCCTGTAAAGTTCCAGGTCTCTCGGGACCTCTTGGCCACACTTTGCAAATTCCCTTTCCACATCGGATCTGCGAATTCCCATCTTCCAGTGTCCTGGTCCCCTGCCCTGATGCCAACCTGCCATTACTGTCCCATCTGCTAACTCCCCTTCTCTGGTGCTCTTCTGTCTTCTGTTTCTTCTCAGATTTCTTTCTTCACTGGTTTACAGCTGCTTCAGTACCAGAGGAAGGGTAACCTTAAAGGTGGCAAGTTGTTTGCACCTCTGCCTGGGTGGAACATAGTTGCTTTGACACAAACACCCTGAGGCAGAGGAGGGAGGAGCCCGTGGCTAGCAGCATCCACCGCTTGATGTCATCAAAAGCAAGGCCCAGAAGTGGGGAGACCAGCTGGGGTTTGCACCATCTGCCTGTGAGTCAAAAGAATACTTAGAGAAAGTGTGCATGGAACTATATTTAGAGTATAGTGCACACTTGAATTTCCCATTCAGGGAGAAAGGAGAATTTTCATAAGCATGCAGTATGGAAAAAGTTAGGCCCAGAGCAGGATCAGCTCAATTTTGGACGAGAAAACAGGAGTAAACCTCATGGGTGGGCAGATGAAGCTGCTATCTTTCAAAGTACCAGGAGGCATTCAATCTCAAAAATTGCCTAAAGATACCTTCTTTTTTAAGATTTTATTTATTTATTTGAGAGAGAATGAGCAAGAGAGCTTGAGCAGGGGGAGGGGCGGAGAGAAAGGGAGAAGCAGACTCCCAACTGAGCTGGGAACCCAAAGACCTGGGGCTCTGATCCCGGGACTCCAGGATCATGACCTGAGCCAAAGGTGAGCCGAAGGCAGATGCTTAACTGACTGAGCCACCCAAGCGCTCCTGCCTACAGATACTTTCACCAAATCCTTTAGTTCCAAGTTTAAAGATGCACTGTTTGGGTTCAAATAATTTTTCATCAAAATATAAATTCCTCACTGAAGAGAGTTATCATTTGTGCTCACCAAGAAAGGGATAATATTAATACCTAAAAGAGTAAAAGATTTTCAAATCCTTTCATGGGAGGAGCAAGGAATGAAAACTAGAACATCAGAAATGGGGTGAGGGTAAAAAACTAGAAGGAGGTAAATGAAATTCTGCCAGTGGGCAAGAATACAGAGGGAAAAGGGGCGCCTGGGTGGCTCAGTCAGTTAAGGGTCTGCCTTTGGCTCAGGTCATGATTCCAGGGTCCTGGGATTGGGCCCTGCTCAGCAGGGTGTCTGCTTCTCCCTCTGACCCTCACCCCTCTCGTGCTCTCTCTCAAATACCCCCCACTAGTGCACACGCACTCTGGCATGTGCTCTCTCTCTCTCAAATAAATAAAATCTTAAAAAAAAAAAAAAAATACAGAGGGAAAGAACAGGACTGGGCTCCTGGGTGGCTCAGACTCTTGAGTCACCCACTCTTGGCTTCAGCTCAGGTCGTTAGATGTACACCCCCATCATCCCAGCCTAGCCCCTTGTAGGGCTCCATGCTCAGCAGGGAGTCAGCTTCGGATTCTCTCCCTCTGCCCCCCCCTCCATGCCCCCCCCCTTTCTAAAATAAATAAATCTGGGGGAAAAAAAAAGAAAGGAAAACCAGGACCAAATCAACCTCCTGAAACTGATCTGGGACTGTCCTTAGGGAAAAGTTGTGGGGGAAAATAAGAATTTAGAAGCATAAGGAAAGAATGGGAAGCAAGTTAGGAATGTTGGTTTACGTATCAAGAGTAAAAAAGGTAGAGAACATAAGAACAATGAGAAATGGGAAAACACTGGAACATGATCCAGTAGAAGAGAAGCGAGAGTAAAGCATGAAGCTTTACCTAGCAAGACTGTTGGGTCCAAAGGGGTAGAAAAGAAAAAGAATTTTCTGATGAATCCAGGAATTGAGAGTAAATTTGCTGCGTTGGAGTACCGATGACAAAATTGTGGTGTGAGGAACGATACAATAGAGAATAGTAGACTAGAGCAATACCGGTGTTCCTTTTGCAAAGTGGGATAAAAGCATAAATGGGGGCGGGCACCTGGATGGTGCAGTTGGTTAAGCCTCCAACTCTTGTTTTTGGGTCAGGTCATGATTTCTGGGTTGTGAGATGGAGCCCTGAGTCGGGCTCCGCACTCAGTGCAGAGTCAGCTTGAGATTCTCTCTCCCTCTGCTCCTCTCCACTGCACGTGCTCTCTCTAAAATAAATCTTAAAAAAAAAAAAACTTAGGGGCGCCTGGGTGGCTCAGTCAGTTAGCAAGGGACTGACTCTTGATTTCATTCAGACCGTGATCTCGGTGTCCTGGGATCCGGCTCTGCGCTTACCAGAGTCTGCTTGTCCCTCTCTCTCTGCTCCTCCCACCCCCCTCACATGCACTCTCTCTGTCTCAAATAAATGAATAAATAAAGTCTTTAAAAAGAAAAAAATTTTTAATAATTTAAAAAGTACAAATTGGCATCATTCTAAACATGAGAAAAAGAAATAGATCAAAGACCACTCTTCTGAAAAGGAATTAAGAAAAATTTATTTTAAAATGTTTAATTTGCAATATACACAATACTGGGATTGAGGTGCTTTGTGGTGGGAATGCCACCTCATTCAATATACGGTAGGAGGATCATGTTCACGGTGAGATTCTTAAATGATTCTTGGAAATTCTGTGCCTATGAGATTTCTCTACGGTGGGTATAATATCTACTTAATACCTCTATCTATATATGAGGATATTTACTTTTAGAGGCTGTAGAGCAGAGATTACATGCTTTGGGTCTTAGCATTTCTCTTTAATCAGTTGTGCAAATCCCATTAAACTAAATTGTTTCTTAACAGCAAGAGTCTGATGCTCATTTACATAGTTTTTTTCAATAGGAAAAGAATCCAACCCTACCAAGCAGAGAGGAATTCTGAGTGTGTAACTTGCCTCAAAGTCTCCTATTTCTTATCTTAGTTGACTTTTGTGGGCTTTTTTGGAAAGTTACTAAGTTATTCAGATAGAAGGATCTATAGTATGTAATTGGTAACTTATAATGGGATTTTTTTCTTTTATGTTGTGGACTCCTGTCTTAATATATTTCTCCCGTTTTGAAGCACACATGGTGGTTACGAATTAGAGTGCATCTAGGCTTCAAGAAGTTCAAATAATGAATTTAAATCTTAAGAATCACAGAATGAAAAGATACCTTAGAACCAACATAAATTTAACCTTGTCGTGTTAGAGATGGGAAATTAAACCTGGCTTACTGGTTTACCTGGTTACTGCTAGAGCCAGGATAAGAATGTAGGTTGTCTGAATATTGTGTTTTACTCTTTCTTATAAACCAATAGGTAAACTTGGTCTGCTTATTAAAATTTAGGTCTGAATGCCCTTCTTAAGCCCCAAATCAGGCTATTCCAGAGTCCATTTGCATGGTAATCTCTACAGATTTCGTTTAGTGATGAGAATGAAAGAAGTAGCGACAAATCAAGGAAACTCTGACCAAAGTCAGAAATTATTTCACATGAAATTATCTAATTTGCGAGGGTGGGCAACCCCCATATGACCAAAAATAGGTAAATGGGACTTTGTACCCCTACTTGCCAATTGGACAACTGCATGAAAAAGTGAATAGGGAACCAATGAGTCCCAGTTCCATACATAGCCTACTCTTCTCTCTTTATCCTCAGCCTCTAAACTTAACAGACCTCATCTTGGGTCTTTATATATTACCAGTAGGATTGTGTAACTCTTGGTTCTGGAGAATTGTCTAGGACACAAAAATTACCATAACTCTTCTCAAAGAAGATCTGAGCTGGCAAATCCAGAAAATAGTTAAAATAAGAGTAAAGAGTGCTATGTAAATGAATGAGGCGTTAATCTAGGAAACTCTTGAAAATCAAAAAAATGGCTAGCCAAAATGGACAGCAACAACTTCTTCCACCCTAAGATTTATTTCAGACAGATTCGGTGGTAAATATTAACCTAAGGTTTATTTTCCTTTGAAATTGTATGTAGAGTGCTTATATATAAGCCACATGGTTATCATTAATCTATGTCTATGATATTGAGAAGCAGCAAAACCATGCAATAATGTAGACTTTATGTTATCAGTCTGGATGAAAAATCAGGGAGTGGAAGCAAAAGCTAGACACTGCAAAGGGATTGTTTTAAGAAATACTACTGTCTGTGGGTTAGTGGATATTGGTTGGACAAGAAGGAGTTCCCTCTTGTTAGAGCATTCTCTTCCACCCACCCACACATTCTTCTTTCCTCTTCCTTGATGATCACAGACCACTGGGTCTCTGCAAATTCACATTTTCACATGGAGGAAGTCGGAAGTAGTTGGAGCGACGGAGTCGCCTTGGGGGTAAACCAGCCATCTGACGGCAAAGTTCATCTACAAGAGAAGCAGAGCATAATGGGGTGGGATTGCAAAAAAATAACAAGGGCTCCTGTTTAAAGAGAAAGAGAAGACCCTAGGGTGCTGTAGTGAAAGACTGAAGAGAAATAGATCTGGGCCAGAACCCCAGATGTGCAGCTTACTGGTTATTTCTTACTTACTAGAAAGTTTTTCTTAACTTTGCTGAACCTCACTGTCCCTTCCAGTATAATAAGCATGAAATACCTGCCTCAACAGTGTAGTTGTGAGTATTAAAATGAAATAATGTATGCAAAGTACCTAGCACAGGTGGCCAGTAAATTTTAGTTTCCTCTGTATACCTAGCTCCCAATTCTTATAATCATGGATTTATTAATAGCAAAAAAAAAAAAAAAAATGAGATTCAATCATTCACAATATATTTAAGTGTTTACTGTGTGCAAATAGCTCATTTTAGTTAAGTCCCCTGAGACATTTGAAAGTGCCTAGAGTCCCAAATACTCATCCTCAGTCTCAAGGTGCTTCCCTTGCAGGTGGCTTTCACAACGCCAATGGGGGCAAGTAGCAAGTTTCCTTCTGCGAAGTTAACTACAGCTCTTACTCAGGAGCTCAGTGCAAGATGGGCTGCTGAGTCAGAAGGGGCTGTGTCTGTGGTTCCTTCACCAACCACACTTATCGTTTGGGGCTGGCCATAGGGGAGGTGAGAAGTATCTTTGTTCCCACAATGCACGGTTTATAACCACACACTTTGGACCCTTGTAATCGTTTTTATAAAGTTTTTCTACCCTTGTTTACTTCTAAATTTTCACAATAAGTAATTTAAATGGTTCCTGGCATTGGTAGACTGTTTAAAATGTTGCCAACTTCTAAATATCCAGTCTGTTTTTTTTTTACTTACTTATAGGCTCTATACAAACATCAGTGTCTCCAAATTAGTGGATTTTTTTTTTTTTTTTTTTACAAAGTTTTTCCTTTATGAACATGGCTTCCAACTATTAGTCTATTGTTTGTAATGGCTGACTTGGCCTTTTTTTAAGTTTTCATTTTTTTTTCAGTAATCTCTATAACCAATGAGTGGCTCAAACTCATGAACCCAAGATCAAGAGTTGCTTGCTCCCCAGACTGAGCCAGCCAGGTGCCCCTGACTTGCCCTTTTCACATAGAACCCCAGTGAACTTCAAAGCAGCCAGAGCTTCAGAAAGCTCTATGTATAGGAGAGGTTGGGGGTTACAACCTAGCTGGAAAGAGACCCAAGCATACTTTTCTTATATATTAAGCATACTTCTTTACTTAGATTGCTTATTTAGCATAACTGGGTGGAGCAGGGATTGATGAGGTTTAAGGAGGTGGTCTAAAGCCCTCCTCAGAAGCCAGAACTTGGATCCATTAGGACCATGTTTCTACTCACCTCTCTCATAACTGCCCCTCCCCACTAAAACCCAGACATCATCTTACCTTTCATAACTTCGTGTTCTTTACAGACAAGACGAGAGCAGATCTCATTGTTGATGATGTACATACGTCGTAAACTGCCATAGTCCCAGTAACATGGTTAAGGAAGGAGATAGAACAAAGCATTGTGGGGGAGAACTAGCCTAGGCCAAGGGTGCCTGCTCAACTCCTGTATTCCCCACTCTCCCTATCTGTTCTCCTCCTCTCTGGATTTCCTTAATTATTTTGGATCGCTTTTTTCCCTCCCAGAGGAGTGCAGGGAATGGAATGGTATTATTCTTAGTGATACTTTACGCACTCCACCTAGAGTCAAGTTTAATACTCCTCCCCACTATTTTCTACCTTTAGAGTTGGATCTTTTGCTTCAGCCTTTTTCTGAGGTAATAGGTTCACTGTGCCAGTATTTCTCTCATGACTGTCCCTTCCCCAGCCCTGATCTCACTTGCCTTCTGGCATCTAGTCTTATTGGTCAGTCTGTTCTCCATATACCTCAATTCAGACTCCAGGTTCTATCTGGCACCAGCAGGAATAGCTAGGAGGATCATGTTAACTTCTGTGCCACCAAAAACTGAAATCCCATGATGGGTGCTCATTAAACAGTTACTGACATGAAAATATGACCATGGATGATGCTTTCTGCATATCCTGGGATCCCTTACCTTGTGAAACATAACTGATGAATGCATTGCTTGACTGGTCGATGCACAGAGTAGAGTCTCGTGCAAGCGAATTTTTCATCCCGGCAATCTGAAGAAGTCAAACACAGAAAACAGGGATAAACAAAGGATTCAAGAGATGGAAGAAGGTAGATAAAATGGGGAAAAAATACAAAGTAGTCTCTACACAGAATCATTGCAGTTTGGGGAATGCCCTCCCTGTTTACCAAAAGAGAACGGTAGGAAATTGGCTGAAATAAAATTTAGGTGCTTTCCTACCTGGAAGCAGAAGTTGATAAAATAATCTTTGAGGGTTCTTCTAGGAAAGTCTTTCTAGGGTTCTCCAGGTGGCCGTATGAAATATAAAATTGAGATGCTTTTAACCCCATTCTAAAGAATCAAAATTCTTAGGTGGGTCATAGTTTCTATTTTAGTAGTTTCCAGTCCTAGATGCACATCAGAATCATCAGTACAATAGAGAGAGCAACTTTGGCCATGACAACTCAAGTAATATTGGGTCCTTGCAGTTACTTCCCAACTCACTAACCACCACAGAAAGTCCAAATCTAGTTTAGGAAGAGGATTCTTTCAGGATCATCCAACAGTGGTCCCATCTTTTCCCCATGAGATTGAAGATAGGAGCTCATAAAAAAAGAGTAGGAATGGGCGCCTGGGTGGCTCAGTTGGTTAAGCGACTGCCTTCGGCTCAGGTCATGATCCTGGAGTCCCGGGATCGAGTCCCGCATCGGGCTCCCTGCTCGGCAGGGAGTCTGCTTCTCCCTCAGACCCTCCCCCCTCTCATGTGCTCTCTTTCTCATTCTCTCTCTCTCAAATAAATAAATAAAATCTTTAAAAAAAAAGAAAAAAAAAAAAAAAAAAGAGTAGGAATGAAGAGCACTAAAAATATTCTTTGAGAAAGAACTGGAAGCAAACTAGAAGGTATACCAGGTATCCTCCAAAAATAAGGAGGTGTGAATCCCCAAGAAGAAGGCTGAGGAAGAAGACATGCAATCATACCTGTTGTGGTATTTTTATCAGTAGGAGAAGCTGGAAGGCAGAAATTTTATTCAGTTATTATCAGTTCTAGTAGTCACACCTCTACAACTGTCATGTCGCCTCACTTATAAATAAAAAACAAATGAGTTGCTAAGCTTTAGCAACTTCTAACAGAAAACCCACAATGGGCTGTTCACAAAATTGGAGAGGTTTAGAATTTAGGATAGGAAATCTGATTTTGCCTTTCTCCTCTTCTAAAATTGAAAAATTGATTTTCATTGTGTCTTTGTTTTGTTGACAAGAAGCAAATTTAGTAGGGACACAAGGCAAGGAGCCATATGCCCAGAAGAGATTCATCCTACAGCTAAAGGAGAAAAGATTGTAGAAGCTCTTACTCATAAAAGAAAATTTCTTCTCTGTAAATCAAATATGTCATCATGAGTTCTTGGATAAAAGTTACTCAGCAAAGAATAGCAAAGGTCACAGCCATAGCCAAACTTAATCTAAGGTCAAGTTAAATATGGGCCTAACTTGTAGAATGAATAAGTCAAGGAGTAAGATGAATCTTGGGAAGACACTAACCATGGGAGTTATGTGTCAAAATGCCATTGGAAGAGTTGTCGATAGATAGAATACTATGGGAAGTATGCTAGGTGATCTCATCTGTCCCCTGGTTTCAATTGCAGGCTTAAATCCTGAGAATTCTCAGACTTCTCCTTCCAGCCCAGATCTCTTCTAAGCTCCAGACTTCTAGAAAAGCCACCTGACATTTTATGGAAGAGTTTGTGGATTTTTCCAAGATCCTTCAAATCTAACATCTTAAACTGTCCTATCTTTCCCTTCACCGATTCAAACTGTTCTTCAGTGAATGGTCCCACCATCTACACAACAGGACACTGGACCTCATCTCAACAGTCCTCTTTCACAGCTCACACTTAATTCTCCCTACCTCCACCTCAGTGAGTTCAGGCCATCATCTTTTATTGGGACTAGGGCAATAGCATCCTGGCTGGATTTCCAATTCACAAATCTGATGGGAACCTTTCTTTGTCTAAGCTATTCTGATGGGTTTTTATTTCCGTCCTAAGCCTTCTCGCATAGTGTTTTCTTTACCCAAAAGCTCTTCTCCCTCATTACTCGATTCACTTCTACTTGTCGTTCAAGAAGCAACTTAGTATGCCCTCCACAGAAGCCTTTCCTCAGGCCCAGCACTGAATACTCCGGGACTCTTTTTAGTCGTCTGTTGCTTCTTTTACTTACCCTGATTACGGCATTTTGTAAAACTGAATAAAGTTACCCATTTGTTTATCTTGTGGATTAGACAAAAAATATCAAGTAAAAGGAAGCCAGTTTTGTTCATCTTTATATTCCCGGTACTCAGTAGTAGGTTTGCAGTAACTATTTCTTCAAAATCTAGTTTCTGTCTCATTTTCTCACATCCTACCACTCGTTTCTTGTAGATTTTGCCCTATTCATTAAAAAAAAAAATTTCCTCAATGTGCCAAGTTCTATTTTGTGTTCAAATCTTTGAACATACTGTTCCCTCTTTGACTGCCTGACTGGCTCCAATTCTTTTTTCAAGAATCGGTTCAACCATTACTTCTAGGAAGTTTCCCTTTAGCTTCCCAAACATTGATCTGTTTATATATTTGTCTTGCCTTTCCCCACCCAGGCTTGGAAACTTTGAGGAAAAGATGACACGTTGGTATTTTGTACGTCAAACACCCAGCACAGCCCCTGCTTGTTAGGGGATCAAAAATGTCATTAATTTAAATTGAACTGTTGGAAGAATGTGCTACATAAACTGTAGTCCTGTCTGTGTCGGATCCTTCACCAGCTGTACTGCCTTCCGTAATGGGCTCTGGGGAAAGCCCAAAGTGGCCCCAGTGGCCCTGGGATCGCAGATCTGAACTCACCCAGGTCATCTGTGGAAGGCTCGATATCAGCCAGAACTGAAAAGGCACAAAACAGCAGGTATGAGGAGGGCTTTGAACTGGCAAGGGGGAAGGCACAGGAGAAAAAGGAAGAATGAAGGGGCGCCTGGGCGGCTCAGTCGGTTAAGTGGTTAGGCATCTGACTCTTGGTTTGGGCTCAGGTCATGATCTCAGGGTCTTGAGATCAAACCCCGGGTCGGGCTCTGCACTGGGCCTGGAGCCTGCTTCGGATTCTCTCTCTGCCCCTCCCCCACTATAAAAAATAAAGACTGAAAAAAAGGGAGCATGGCGGTATGGGGCAAAGTCAAGGCTATGGCTGGGTTTGTGTATTATATCCAAGGGAATAGAGTTAATTGTTAAGTAATTGTGAAATTTCCTTTTGAAGAATATTTGGCCTACTGACATTATACTTTATTATACATGCCTTATTTTAGCTATTCATCCACTTTGTTTCATCTTTTTAGAGGAATGGGGACTCTCTTTCTTTTTATCCCACTGTCACTGGACAAAACACCCCCAATCCCTCTATCCCTTTCTTAGATAAAAATACAGGATTAATTCAAAAGCTGGGAAAAATAATTGTGGATATTAACAATCATGCCATTTTAAAAGCGGTAGTAAAACTTACCTGTTTCATCTGTAGAGGGCTCGTTCACCAGATCTGCAAAGAAACAACACAAAGAATAAAAAAAACACAGGCAGGAAAAGTGGGAAAGGGAAGCAGGATAAAGGGATGATCTAAAAGGAGGCAAGAAAGATTGAAGTGAAAGGATATGGCCTCTTGGGCCCATGTAGGGGACTTTCAGGAAGGAAGTGGGAGAGAAAACATGTTCACAGCATCAGTGCTATCCGAGACGCTAGGGTCTGCATGAGCTCAGAGTGCCCACTAACGTCTCTCTGCTCCTCATTTATCTTTGTACAGACATCTCAATCCTATTCCCAGTTTGAAAACGAAGAAATAAAAAGGGTAGCTTACTAGGATCTTCTGTGAATGCTTCTGGAGTCACTGGAGTCACATCATCTGAATAAAAAAAAAAGCAGAAAACATTTTTAATAATTTTTAAAAGATTTTATTTATTCATTTATGAGAGAGAAAACCAGAGCAGGGGGAGGGGCAGAGGGAGATGGAGAAGCAGACTCCTTGCCGAGCAGGGACCTTTTTATCTGGGGCTCGATCCCAGGATCCCCGGACCATGACCTGAGCTGAAGGCAGACGCTTAACCAACTGAGCTGCCCAGGCACCCCAGGAAACATATTTTTTGAGCATTCTCTGTCCCCCTCCCATTCTTGTACTCCCAGTGAGTGAAACCTGTCTATCACAGTTGCCAACACGTAGCAAGTATCCCACAATTGGTTTTCATTGTTTGCTTCCCAACCCGAGTCCTTTCCCCACAACCCAATGTCACAGTTTCCCACTTCCATGAATATACCCATACTGTCCTAGCCTAGAATATCCTTTTCCCTTTGTCTCCTTTACGTATATGCCCATCAGATAATCCTCCACAGGCATCCCCTTCCTCAGTTAGACTTTTAAGTTTAGGAATAGAAGAATAACATATTTCATTGTCCTACCAGATAATACTATAATAGCTAATTTGGGTTTACTATATGCCAGGCACTATTTAAAAAATCTGTTTTTTACAGATGATACAATTGAGCACCAGACAAGTAAATAATTTACCCAAGGTCATACAGCTTGTTGGAAGTACAATGGATTGATGACTTCTTTGCAATACTTATTTTAAGTGAAAACTGTCTTTACCAAAGACACTGATTTCGATAATGACAGGTTTGAAATAATTGGATATCAGTTTGCTGATATGCTTACATGAAAGTATATTCACCAAAGGTGATGTTGATGATTTTCTGATGCTCAGAAGTGAGGTGAGAAGAGGGGAGGGGATGTCTGTAGAGAATACCTTGCAGTTGATCATTGGAAAGTAAAGGCAGGAGGAGAAATAAAAATAAATGGTCCAGGGCTTAAGGTGGAATCTATTAAGATACACTAAGAAAACTGTATCTGAAACTATAAATAACAGCACTACCTGAAACAAATTGTCTCAGCTTTAAAAAGCAAAATAACAATGCAGTGTTCACATCTAAATATTTAATAAATATCCTATCTATAATTATCCTTTGCTGTAGATGACTTATCGTCATAATCTGGTTCGCCCACCAGGGGTCAGCAAATTCAGTTTGCTTTGAATTTTTCCTTAAACTTCAGCGTCTAAATGCCATGTTTAGTCTGGAGAAAATAGCATTTTTATACAGCATGCCAGAGCTATGGATCATTGTGGCAGAGGCAAAACGCAAATAATATATTCTGAAGCAATTTCCCCTGCTAACTGCTTACATCACCCTCTTTTAAAAAAAAAATTCCAGGTAGAAAGTCATCAGATTCAGCTTTCGCATTTCAGAAGAAATTTTGGTAAAAGAAATCCAAGTCTGTTCCCATCCCCCAGGACGTTTGAAAAACCACTAGCCCGAGTCATTCCAAAAACCGTTAAGAGGGGCGTGGAACCTCTCCAGGGTGTAGCCCAGTGCCTCCAGTTCCCTTCCTCCCTAGTTGCATTCCAGTACAGAAATGCAAGTGCTCCAGGGGCAGAGCAGAGGGGTTGAGAGTGAGTCCTTGCTGTCACCTCAGAATTTCTGGATAGAGTACTGGTTTTCGGTATATTCCTCAGATTATCCACCTTTTCCATGAGCTACCACTGTATAAATGCTTATCTAGGATTCATCTTCTCTGAAAAGAAATCTTAAGTAGGCAATTTCTTTTTAAGATTTTATTTATTAGAGAGAGGGCACCCCAGAGTGTGCGCACAAGCGGGGGTGGGGGGCAGAGGGAGAAGCAGGCTCCCCTGCTGAGCAGAGAGCCCCATGCGGGGCTCTATCCCAGGACCCCGAGATCATGACCTGAGCCAAAGGCAGACGCTTAACTGACTGAGCCACTCAGACACCCCTTAAGTAGTCATTTTAATATCATATTTCTGCTAGGAAACCATCCCAAACTTGTAGACAAGGACTAGACCTTAACCAGCCTAGAGAAACGAATGCAAAAATTTTTTTGCTAATGCTGAACTCTGATGTAGATTCAGAAAGTTCGGGATTCAGACCACTTTAGCCACAGCAGATTAAAAAAAAAAAATTTGTGTTTCTATATTTTTATCTTCTGTACCAGGATGCACAGCAAGAAATTACATTGTGCCCCAATGCACACATAGAAAATTGAAACAAGTTTAAAAAGATAATGCTTTACTCTTGCAGTGTACTTGCAGTGTACTCCATTTTTATTTTAGTCTGTACTAATTCATTAAAAATTAACCATTGTGATCTGCTAATTTGATTTTATGGTCCATTAATGGGTTACATACTGCTGTGCTCTCAAGGGTTGGGAAAAGTAAGAGATGAATTGTAATAATGTTGAATGTCTGGAGGCAGAGTGGAGATGTTTGATTGGAGTTTCCATCATTGAGCTGGAGGAAGTGGCTGCTTGGAAGCCAAAACTTTTGGGTTCTGTCCATTTAGTGCCAGAATTTCGCTGCAGTACTGAGATGACTTTTTATTCTGTCTGCGTGTTAGCTTCTCCATTGTTACATGGATAGGAAAAAGCTGTTAGGATTAGTGGCATTTTCTGAGTGAGATAAGAACCGTATATAGGAGAGTGGAAATAAGAGATGGCCATAGAGGAGGTTTGGGGCAAGGTATTTCAGTTGTTAAAAAGTAAGAAGATTTTGTGAACAGGATAATAGGATTGTGGAAACTGGTGAGTTAGATCCTGTTTTCCACACTTTGGCAATGTGTCTCTCTGTTATATTACAGAATCTTTAACTCCGGCCATTCATCAATATTCTTTAACTCTGACCATCTACATTATCTTGATAACCCCAGCAGATAGGGCGCCTGGCTGTCTCAGTTGGAAGAGCATATGACTCTTGAATCATGGGGTCTTGAATTCGAGCCCCACATTGGGGGTAGAGATTACTTAAATATATATTTTCAAAAAAACCACAGAAGAGCCCAGCTCCAAAGGTTTACCTACCTCCTCGTTGACCACCGACTCCTAGTGGGGTCCAGTCTGTACCAAAGGACAGAGAAGAGGGATAAATGACTCCAGCTGTACACGCCATAAAGCTCTTATAAGATGAACCAGAAAATGATGGGAAAATGGTTGTACTTTATTTTTCTGCGTTTCCTTTCTATATAGTCCAATACAAAATTACTCAGACCATTAGTGCTGACATGGAGACACTCAGGAAAAATGAGTTCCTGAGAATAAAGCCCTGCTTTGCCAAGCCCCGCCTCGGGATGCCCTTTCCCCCTCATCCCCTAGCAGAAGGAGTGGGGTCCTGTTCAGCTGTAGGGCCCAGCAGCCTTCTAATGTGTCCCGTCCCAGCCCCACAGCCATCGTACTAGCCACACTCCGAACAAGGCACAACACGATTTTCTCACAGTGTGTATCTGGCAGAATGAGAAAATAGAGCAGGATTTCTTCGAAGTCCCGAGATTCACTTTCTGTGGCGAGGCTTTCAGCTCCGTTCTGTGACATCTGTGATGGCTTTTCTTGAGCGTATAGCTTGGCACAGGTTTGTGTGCCTGTGAATACATTTGTGTGTATGCCGGAGCTAGTGTGGGGTAGGTGTGAGTGTATATAGTCCCACTGTTCCCCGTCATGCATTGCATTTGGTCCAGTTTCTTACTAGCTGTCTCCATATGGTTGAGAAGGCATTTGTGTATCAGCTTCTCTGTCCTCTGTTTGCTCGTACATTTATGTGTGTGTGACCCTCGTTTGGGGTTAATAGGCATTTATTTGTGTGGATCTTATATTCATAACTCTCCGGTTACTTTCCGAGTCTGATGGTCTCATCCCAGCCCTTGCTTTTCAGACACAAATCTGTCCTTTAATAGCGATTCTAGAACTCCGTAGCAAGCACCTCTGCTCCTGGTCCCCTTCCGCATCCCCGCCCTCCAGTAACATCCACGGCCATGCGCACCCAGGAGCAGGCACCGTAGGGAGGAAAGATGAAAGGTCGGGACTCACCGGAGGGGAGGATGAGTGCGGTCAGGAACAGCAGCACCCTGGGTCCCAAGAGCAGCATATCTAACGGCTGTTGGGAGAGTGGAGGCTGTAATGCTCGGGACACATCAGCATTGAAGTCCAAGCACGCATACCTGTAGGGCCCCTGTCTCTTCGTCTGTCCAGGGCTTTTCCTGGTCCCCCGTGTGACGCCAGCCCTTTTCTCTTTTCACCCAACATTTATTTCTCCTTCAGATTCACTTCTTTTTGATCCCTCACCGTTACTCTCATTCGCATTCCTTTTTTCTGCCAATTCAGAGGAAACTATATAGTCTAAATGGTGCGTGTTTGCCCCTATTCTGTGGCCACTTTCACCCCCAGTGTCTGATCTTCCTTTTTGATATCTGGCCTTTTAATTTCCTCTGCTTATCTTGGTGGTGTCTTGTCTGTCTAATTTCATGGATAAATGGGATATTCGCTCAATTCCAGGTCAGTGACATTCCCCATTGCCCCCCTCTGGCTTTCAGTTTCAACACACACACATACACACACATACACATACACACACTCACACACACACACACTCTGTCTGTCTAGGGTTTTGTACAATCAGAGAACTCACTGTGTATTTTTCCTCTGCTCTTTCCACCGAGTCCTTTGGCTGCCGAATGTGCCTCTCTCCTTCTCACGCTGTTTCTACTTTGGCTGGAGAATAGGATGAACAGGGCCACTCCCTGGGAAGGACTTCAAATTTGGCCGTACTCTGAAACAACGAGATGAGGGAGAGCGAGAGAGAGCGAGAGAGAAAGCAAGGCTAGAGGAGTGTGATGAGGCGGGAATGAGAAGGGGCTGGGGATTTGCAGTCACTCACACCCTCATTCCAAAGGTTATGACCACACCAGTGAGTGATACTGCTATTCCCTGGGAGGCCTGGCTCCCGCTCACAAACGCCTTTCTTCCATGAGCTTCTTTTCCCTCTTGGAACGTGGCCCCAGCCCCCAGCCCACCTCTGCCTTGGGTTCCTTCTTACCTAAATAGCTCCATCTCATCTTTGGACAGTCTGCCCCTTCTGTGGCCATCTTCCAAGTTTGAATCATTCTTCCATCTTCTCTCACTTTTTCGACATTTGTCTCTTCAACACCAACAAATTCCTTTATATCCCTGTATTTGTCTCTCTTTTTTCCTCTTTCTTGAGGATTTCTTTAAGAATGTGGTCCCCCTCCTCCCAATCCTATTTATTCCATATTCAGAGACACACAGACACCACATGAATTTTGTCCAAGAGGAGGCTTGGCTGTTAGAAAAAGTTGAAAAATATAGTACCCTCTGAATCCTTTTGAAATGTGGAGGAGCTCTGTGAGAAGACATGTCAGCCTTCTTCTGTCTTTTGGCTTTATTTAGGTTTATGCTCAGAATCTTGGTTTCTGGAATGTTCAGGACAAAATGCCATTAGAAGTCTAAAGAAAATTGGGAGCCAAGCTCACCTTGCTTGCGTTATTTTCCAACAGTACTTTCCCCCACATCATGTAATATGTAGATAACACTTTCTCTGATCCAGGAGTTTTAAAGTCTTTGTATTTGCTCTTACTCACTGAAACCTAGTGGTTAGACTGGTAAAAATATTTCCACTTTGAAGGGAATAAATTTAAATTACAGAAACGCAAATCTGAGGAATCATTGACCTGATGTGCATTTACTGGTGTGTAAGTTTCACGTTCTCTGTTAGCTCCTTGAGTCTACATTGTGTATCTCCCTGAGGAGCTAAATTAGAGGAGAATACAGGTAGACAGAGCGGATCATGTTTAATAGAGTACAGACTAGAAAAGGAAAAAGAGTTAAGAAAAAGAAGGGAAGGAGGGAAAGAGAGGAAGGAAGGAAGCTAGTTAGCTGGGAGGAAGGGAGAGCAATGGACATAATCAGAAATAAGGAAACAGCACCTTTGGCTCTGCCCAAGGAGCGATCAATACATGTTCCATCTCTAAGATCCATGGGTTCTGGTCAGTCTCTAGAACAAAGCTGAGTACCAAACCCAGCTCTTTCTCATCTGCCTGGCCGAGAACTTGCTCTTCGCCCATCTGCTCTGCAGCGAGAGTGCAGAGGTGGAAAACAGATGTGATTCTAGTCTGGTGAGAGTCAGGGAAAGGAAAGGCAGGGAGGTGGGGGTGGGGAAAGAAACAAAAGCCAGATGCAAAGCAGAGCTAAGGCAGGACATAGAATAGAGAGCTTAGAACAACAATCATGTTTTCCATGAAGCTCAGGCAGATGGACAAACTGAACTCAGGCCAATCATTTGGCAGGGAGAGCAATGACCTCAACACGCTGGCCCAGCTCGAGACCATAGCGTAGGAAAGCCTCCCCAGGCAGTAGGAGGGGGTGCTCTCCTGGGGTCCTAGGAGGGAGTCTGAAGCTGGGCAGTGAAAATGGAACAGAATGTTCAGAGTAAGGCAGAGGGAGAAGGCAGGCAGGCAGGCAGCAGCAGCTTAGAAGGAAAGGAGAGGAAATCCAGCAAGCACTGGTGAGAGCAGAAACCGTCATCCGTTCGTGCTGGGCTTATAGGCATTCAAGAATGCAGTTGGTTTTAAAGTAGTCTGAATTTTTTTCTTCCTTGTGGCTATGGTCCCCCCTTTATTCTAGCCTTGTTCCCCACTTGTTTTCAGAGCCTAGGCTTGGAACCTCAGGTTTGGAGAACCTCAGATTTCCTTTTCTCAAGGTGATTTGGTCAGCCTCTCTATTCCGACATCAGTTTATCATTGAAGTACATGGCGTCACGATCAGCACCAGTGGTCAGAAATGAGCAACAGCCACCCAGAGCCCTGAGACTGTAATTTTCTGAGGTTCTCACTGACACTGGGGAAGGTACTCTCGGGGCAGCGGTGCGTGCCCGCATCCAACACAGGCTGATCTCCTGTGGGTAGGTAGAGAGCAGGTTCTCCGGCAACAGGAAGATCCTCCATGAAACCAACTGGCAGGTGCAGAAGCCGCTTAGTGCACGCAAGGAAATGTTTGAGTTACCTAGGAAAATTTTTAGTTTTCCAAAAGGTCTCCAGTCAATGGAAGATGGGTATAAAGTGCAAGGAAACAGAAGGGAGGCAGACATGCAAGACAGCACTGGCTCACAGGTCCTATTCGTCTGTTTATTGGCCTGTAAAGAATACACCCATTAGCTGAAGGCCTCTGGGCAAATGTACAGAAATGTTATTACTCCAGTCCAATCTAACTAAATTAAATCCAGGGTCTAAACGCGAAAAAAAAAATTCCCATAAAAGGAAAGCAAGAAGGGAGGAGGATTATACGAGGTGGGGAAGGAGAAAAGGCAGAGAGCTGTGTGTGTAGAGGAATGAAGCAATAAACTAGTAACAGCCAAAGTTAAAAGATGGACTCAGTGTAGGAGTTAGAAGCTAGCAAACATATGTCATCGGACAACTTCCCACTTCTTAGTAGCCCAGACTTGCTGTATCTCCCTTCATGCCTCTGTAGTTTGTACTTTGTGTTCCTTCCTTTCTGACACATCTTTTCCCAATTCCAGTAAATAAATGCTCATAGGTACATCAAAACCCAGGTTAGAGGGGCGCCTGGGTGGCTCGGTCGTTAAGCATCTGCCTTCAGCTCAGGTCATGATCCCAGGGTCCTGGGATCGAGCCCCACATCGGGCTCCATGCTCTGCAGGAAGCCTGCTTCTCCCTCTCTCACTCCCACTGCTTGTGTTCCCTCTCTCACTGTGTCTGTCTCTGTCAAATAAATAAATAAAATCTTAAAAAAAAAAAACAACCCAGGTTAGATGCTGTCTCTTCCCACAAACCTTTCCTGGTCTCCTCTGCTTCTAAGAGTTTTTTTTCTTTTTCTTTTTTTTTGTTTTTTGTTTTTGTTTTTTAAATATTTTATTTCAGAGAGAGAGTTGGAGCATGAGCGGGGGCGTTGGTGGGGGGAGCCGCAGAGGGAGGGGGAGAAGCAGGCTCCCCACTGAGCAGGGGAGCCCAAAGCGGGACTCGATCCCAGGACCCTGGGATCACAACCTGAGCCCAAGGCAGATGCTTAACCAACTGAGTCACCCAGGTGCCCCCGTTTTTGTTTTGTTTTAAAGTATGCTCTGCATCCAATGGTGGGGCTTGAACTCACCACCCCGAGATCGAGCCACATGCTCTACTGATTGAGCCAGCCAGGTGCCCCCCCTGCTTCTAAAGAGCTTATCATTCTCTCTACTGAGCTACCTTTTTATTTTTATAATCATGTCATCAACTCTATTATGCTCATTTGCATGTCTCTATTCCCGATTAGACCAAGTTCCTTGATTGCAGAGGTGAGGTCTTACTCATCTCTGGCTAATATTATGATTAGCACTAAAAAGTCAAAATTTGGTCATTCGAATTGAGTTGAGATGATGACTTAAAATTGTAACTTGCAGTTTCCACGTAGAAACTTTCAAAAACTGGGGCGCCTGGGTGGCTCAGTCGGTTAGTTATCTGCCTTCGGCTCAGGTCAAGATCCCAGGGTCCTGGGATCAAGCCCTGCATCGAGGCCACATTGGGCTCCCTGCTCCCCCAGGAGTCTGCTTCTCCCTCTCCCTCTGCCCCTCCCTCTGCTCATGCGCGCGCTCTCTCTCAAATAAAATCTTTTTTTTAAAAGTTTCAAAAACTGAGTCAGGTGTAAAGAAGTAGAGGATAGAATTCTAGAGAAGAAAGTAGTTTGAGCATATACAAGAAGTGTAGTAAGTGGAACAAAAAGCCATTGTATTGAAGTGATCTGAAGGGAATTAGAGCAAAAGGAAAAAGGCCCAGAAATTGGGCAACAGTTATTCTAGAAACAAAGGAATCTTGGCAGGAAGGCTGTAAAGTCAGTGCATGTAATACATGTAATTGATATCTACAATAATTAGTGCTTCTGTCCCATCATTTTGGTTTGGGCAAATCTGATCGCACTGGTGGTCTTGCATAGTACACCCACACTCTACTGACCACGCAAATGTAAAATGATGAAAAATGCTTCATCCCAGTTCAGGATTCTGTTAAGGTTCCTGAAACCCACAACAACAACAAAATTTAAATAACTGATGAAACTGGCTATAAACAAAATAGGATAAATACTAGATATTCATTAATGGGCAGGAAGTCTCCATCTCCAGAAAACAAACAAAACAGAAAGTCTGTACTTTGCAGATACGGGGGAAAAAATGGGAAAGTTCAGTGCATATAATAACAATAGCTAGTAAGTTCGGTAGATTTATATGATACATATTTATATTTTTATAGATTGTGTGTGCTAGGCAGCCTGCAGGACCCCCTCCCTCCCCGTATCCCCACTTCCTGTTCTTTACCCCCTTGAGTGTGGGCTGGATTTAGGGACCACTAACAAATAGAATGCAGCAAAGGCATGGCGTGTATCTTCCCAGATGAGATTACAAAGACTGGCTTCTAGCTTTAGTGCTCTCTTTTGATCTCTTGCTTGCTGTTTGCTCTGAACAAAGCCAGCTGCCATGCTCTGAGCTACTCTATAGTAATGCTCATGTGAAAGAAGGCATGTCCTAGCCAACAGTCAGCAACCTCAGGACTGCAAAAAGCCATGTGAATGAACTTGGAAGTAGATCTTCCCTCAGTTGGGCCTTGAGAAGACTACAGCTCCAGCCAACGTCTTGACGATAGCCTTGTGAGACCCTGAGCCAGAGGTACGCAGCTAAACTGTACTTGCATTCCTAATCAACATAAACTTGGAAAATAGATTTTTGCTGCTTTAAGCTGCTAAATAGATAAGTAATATGTGCTATCCTATAATACATAACTATTTCATTTATTATATAATAAAATAACATTTATATATTTCTTTTTTTTTCCAAAGATTTTATGTATTTATTTAATTGACAGAGAGAGAGCGAGCGTGAGAGGGAACACAAGCAGGGGGAGTGGGAGAGGGATGGCCGAGCAGGAAGCCCGATGCGGGGCTCGATCCCCGGACCCTGGGATCATGACCTGAGCCGAAGGCAGTCGCTTAACCAACTGAGCCACCCAGGCGCCCCAACATTTATATATTTCTAACTGTATATAGTATATAATAATGTCTTATAATATTGCTACAATTATATGAAAGACTAAATTAGCTATTATTATGCGTTAGCTATTAATACTTACTAGTTAATAGTAATGACTAATGTTTATGGAACATTGACCATATGCTAGACACTGTGTTAAAAAGTATGATTATGGGGCACCTGGGTGGCTCAGTCGTTAGGTGTCTGCCTTCGGCTCAGGTCATGATCCCAGGGTCCTGGGATCAAGCCCCACATCAGGCTCCCTGCTTGGCGGGAAGCCTGCTTCTGCCTCTCCCACTCCCCTTGCTTGTGTTACCTCTCTCACTGTGTCTCTCTCTGTCCAATAAATAAATAAAATCTTTAAAAAAAAAAAGTATGATTATGCTCCTTTAGAAATTAGCGCATTCATAGGAAAGCGTAGAGAAAAGAGAGATGAAAGGAAACAGATATGGAGAGGGGACAGAAGAGAAGGGAAAGATGCAGATAGTAAGAAGGAAAAAAAGGAGAGGGAAGCAGAGGATGCGAGAGAGAGAACTCATGTGGAAAACAGAATTATCCTTTAATATTCACTATGAATTTATATAATTTAGCAGTACAATTTACTTGAAATGTAGACCATAAAAAAAGAATCAAACAGTTTGAGGCACCTGCCTGGCTCAGTCTGATGCTTGATCGCAGGGGTGTGAGTTTGAGCCCTACGCTGAGTGTGGAGATTACTTTAAAACGTTAGGGGTACCTGGGTGTCTCAGTCAGTTAAGCTTCTGCATTCGGATCAGGTCATGATCCTGTGATCGTGGGATCAAGCCCTGTGTCAGGCTCCCTCATCAGTGGGGAGTCTGCCTCTCCCTCTCTGTCTTTGAAATAAAATCTTAAGAAAAAAGTGAACAATTAGAAAATCTGGCTTGCAAGAAAGAACTAAAGGAATTTAAGTAATTTTGCCTGAAGAGGAACTTAAAAATTTCTAAATGTGCTATTGAAGATTTTGGTAAATTTGTATGTACCACCTCCACAAATATTAGGACACAGTAAAAATGAATTTATTTTTGCGTTTAGCTTATATGTTGGAGTGACTTCCTGCATAAATGACCACAAGTAATTAAAATAAACTTATTCACTTTGCCTGGGTGGTTCAGTCGGTGGATTTGTATGACTTTTTTGTAAAGATTCATTTATTTACTTGAGAGAGAGAGGGTTCGAGCCCGAGCAGGTGTGGGTTGGGGGAGGAGCAGAGGGAGAGAAGAGAATCCCAAGCAGACTCTGCCCTGAGCCCCAGATGGGGCTCCATCTCACTGCCCTGAGATCATGACCTGAGCGCAGCCAAGAGTTGGTGGCTTAACCAACTGAGCCACCCAGGTGCCCCGAGTGTGAGACTCTTGATGTTGGGGTTTCAAGTTCAAGCCCCACTTTAAGTGTAGAGATTACTCAAAAACATCTTTAATAAATAAATAAAATATTTATTCAACAAACATGGAGAACTTCCTATACTCCTGCCATTCTTTTATAGACATTTGAAATATAGTAGAAATAATGGGCAATATTTTGCCATTAGTTTGCTTACATTTCTTAAGGAAAGCTATGGAAATGTTTTCTTTGCAGATTAGACTTCTTTAGTGACTGAACGTTGATATATTTCTGGAAACAATGATGGATTGGATGGTCATTAAAGTTGGAACTCCTCATAAGTAGGCTCCACACCCGATGTGGGGTTTGAACTCACAACCCTGAGATCTAGAGCTGCAGGCTCTATGACTGAGCCAGCCAGGTGGCCTGTAAATTTTCTGGTAGAAGAGTGAAGGGGGCTCTTAGAGCTTTCTGGAAGATGGTGATGGGCGGGAGTGCAATGCCACGCATTCAAACACTGCATACCAGTTGATTATCATGAACCGTTGATATCTTTCCACTTGAAGATCTTCTCCCCAGGTCCCTTAGTAGTGCTGTTTAACAAACCATGCCAAAACTTAGTGATTGAAAACAACAATTTACTATTCTCCCTGATGTGGTGTGTCGGTCAGGCAGTAATTCTGCTTTACGTGGTGTTGGCCGCAAGATCCAGAATGGCCTCACTCTAACAGCTAGCTGGTACTAGCTGCCCACAGGAATCTGTGACGCGGTTGCCGGCAACAGTTCTCCATGTAGCGTTGACTCATTTGGGTTTTGACAGCATAGCCATGGTTTGAGATGGAGCATTCCAAGAAACAAAGGAAGAAGCAGATCTCAGTTAAGGCTCAGCCTCAGTTACCCAGCATCCCTCCCCCATATTCTATTGGTCAAAACAAGTCTCCAGCGTCAGTTCCAGTTTTGGGGGAGGAGCAGTAGACTCCCTCTTCATGGGAGGAGTGGCAGAAAATGCGTAGCCATCTTTAATCTACCACAGTGCCTCTGAGGTTACAGTGAATCTTTCCAACAGCCTAGGTAAGTGCCTTTGGGTGACATTTGTATTTTGCTCTTTCCTGGAAACCTCATTCACTTCTCTTCACAGTGCTGAAGACAGCTGTCCCGCAAGGCCCTCTTTTGAAGCTCAGTATTATAGAGGAACTTCACTCTCATTTTCTTGTTTTCTGCAGCATTAGGCACTGTTGACCAGTCCTCCTTGTTGAAATATTCTCTTCCTTTGGCGTCTCTGACATCGCATCCCTTTGTCCCTCTTTGCCTCATTCAGTGTTCTTTCACATTTCTTTTTCTTCTGTTCATGCTTAAACACTGGTAGTTGTCAAGGTGCTTGCCCCGGTCCTCTCTCGTTATTACACTCTATCCCTCAGTGGTCACATTTCACGCCCGTGTCTGTATTTTCCATCTATAGACTTATGCTCCCAGATCCACACCTCACTCTCATCTACCTCTCTCTTCTGAGCTCTACAGCTGAATGTCCAACAGCATATCTCTATTTGGATGACGTCCGACAGGCACCCTGAGTCATTCAGACTTTACCTGAGCAAGAGAGAAAGCTGAAGAGCAGACTTTGGCTGAGCTTTCAGGAGGGACCACCAAGAGACTCTACTGCTGCTCCTACCACCACAAGGGTACCTTCTAAACTGAGATGTCACCACTCAGGGTCTAGAACCACCCTGGCTCTGCCTCACTTATTTTGGTTTTGACTCCAAGTCTTCTACTAGGGCACATGGTTGCTGGAACCTAAGTAACATCCCAACTTCAGCTGTAGGAGAGTCTAGGGTATGTAGTTTTTAGTTGTCCACCCTGGAATGCAGGAAGGTGCACAAGAAGGAGGTTGGTATAAATGTTAAGTTAAATTATGTTTAAATGTTAAAAAATGTTAAGCTAAATTATGATGTGTTAGTGTCTAAAGTGGAGTCACCTTCTTCCCTGCACCGTCTCATCTCTATCCCACCCTAAGACTGTGCTGCCATTATCTGCCCAGCTACTAAATTGAAATATGGCCAGTCATGCTCAGGCTCCCTTGCTCTTTTCCCTCAACCCTGAGTCCTCCCCACACACCCTTGGTCATCAGAATTCTACAGATCTTATTCCTTCATCTTTCAAATCCTTCCATTCTGTCCATTATTTCCATCACCACTTGAGTTCAGCCCAGACATTGCTCCCAGTTTCAGTGTTTCTCCACCCTTGTTCCTAACACAAAGCCCCAAGAGTCCTATTTCTAGCACTGGTCAGATTAAGTCACTTTTTGGCTTAAAGACCTTAAAGGTTCCTCATCCTTAGGGTATGGATGGAATTCGTAGTATGCATACATATGGCTATTTATATTTTTATCACTCAGGGCGCCTGGGTGGCTCAGTCTGTTAAGCATCTGCCTTCGGCTCAGGTCCTGATCTCCTGGTCCTGGGACTGAGCCCTGGGTTGGGCTCCTTGCTCAGCGAGGACTCTGATATTCACTCTGCCTCTGCCCCTCCTTCCCCACCCCCACCCCAGCTTGTGCTCTCTCTGTCTCCCTCTGCTCTCTCGAATAAATAAATAAAATATATTTTTATCTCTCATCACCAGTGCTCCAACCAACCCACGGTATCTAGGACATTTGCACCTTGCTTACCACCTATACTGAATTACTTGCACTTCTGAAAAACTGCAAGCACTCTCTTGCATCTAAGCCATTGTACGTGCTACATTCTATTTGCCATACCTCCAACCATAATCCTTACTTTCCCACAATCTTTATGTGCAGCTGGCTAATTGCTACTCAACCTTTTTAACTCAGGTTGGGTAATACCTCTATGGACTGTTTTCCAGAGTGTCTCCACGACAATGAGTGGCTCAATGTGGACAGATTGTTTACTGTTGTATGCCCAAAACCAGCCTAGAGACTCAACATTCTGTGCATCAGAAGAAAGTGTCGAGTGTGAAGGGGAGAGGCTGTATTTCCTAAAACTGATCACAAGAGGGCAGCAAATAACTTCTTTAGGCCAGCTAGGCAGTTGGTTTTTCTTGTGTCCCATTTACTTTTCCAGCTGTCTGTTGATATTCATGTAGGACGACTCTAGAGCTATGCTTAATGAGATGGAAGATTTCTTTTTTTTTTTTAAGATTTTATTTATTTATTCATAAGAGACACAGAGAGAGAGAGGCAGAGGGAGAAGCAGGCTCCCCGCTGAGCAGGGGGCCAGATGCGGGACTCGATCCTAGGACCCTGAGATCATGACCTGAGCCGAAGGCAGACGCTTAACCATCTGAGCCACCCAGGCGCCCCGAGATGGAAGATTTCTAATGACTCAGACGTGTACTTCATTTATATTCTGATTGGTTTCTCAATGCCAGCCACTTCACTAAGTACTGGTAATTACAAAAAGATGAATCAGGGACACCTGGCTGGCTCAGTCAGTAGAGTGTGTGACTCTTGATCTTGGGGTCATGAGTTGGAGCCCCACGTTGGGTGTAGAAATTACTTTCAAAAAAAAAAAAAAGATGAATCAGTCACAGTTCCTGCATTCAAGGAATCAATTTAGTGGGAAAGAGAAGTGATCCTGAACTTTATTCCTTCACATGGGAAGAAACAAGTGATTTGACCCATTTTTATCAGTAGCGATGACTGCTTCAGATGGTAGAGCAGTGAGGATGCTTGGCCAGCTCAGTCAAGTAGAGCATGTGACTCCTAATCTCTAGGGTCGTGGGTTCAAGTCCCGTAGGGCCTAGAGCTTACTTTAAAAAAAGGGATGGCGGAATGGTTAGTTATTGGGTGCAAATAAGGTAGAATCTCTTAAATGACTGACATGTTTGAAGAGCAAGATCACCATGAATCCTGCTAATTCTACCCAAAGTAATTCTCAAATGCCTGGAGAAGCATGATTCATCTTAAGCCCACTGCTTTTCTTTCTTTCTCTAACAGACTTGAGCATTATTATGTTCACAACAAAAATTAAGTGAAAAGTACAGAAAATTCCTATATACCCTTTGCTCCCCACGCTCACATCCTCATCCACTATCGGAGCGGTGCATTTGTTACAACTGATGAAGGGTGTACAGGGCTAGCTGAAGACAAAGTATAAACTGACACCCTGCAAACCCCCCCAACACACATACACACACACGGTCCTGGGTGGGATTATGTGTGACATTCTTCCAGGAATCTCTCAGCTATTTTAATGTAAATACCTTGCTAGAGGAGAAAACAATCTTAATTTGTCCACTTTAGCGTTATCTTGTAGGTCCTCTTTAGCATATAAAAGTTCTTTTGGAACCACCTTTTTCCTTACCTCCCCCAACTCCCAAGTATATAATCGGTCCCCCCCCCTTACAGCCCTGGTGCAGTAACTTCTTCTGCCCAGGGGTCCTTTCCCCAAGCTTTAATAAAACCACCATTTTGTAATAAAGATGTCTCAAGAATCCTTTCTTGGTCATCAGCTCCGGACCTCACCCCACCGAACCTCACCTATCTTCTAAAACCATATCACTGACTCTACATAGACCCATCGTTATCACCCAAAGCCCAGAGTTTACCCTAGGGTTCACTTTGGCTGTTTTAAGTTCTGTGGGTTATGACAAGTGTATCATGACATGTATCCACCATTAGAATATACTGGTTCACTGCCCTAAAAATGCTCTGCCTATTTTTTTAAATAAGCTTTATGCCCAACATGGGTACTTGAACTCATGACCCTGAGGTCATGAGAAGGCTGTGAGTTCTGTATCTAGATTCCTAGAATTTTTTTTTTTTTTTTTTGACATGTGGAGGTCCAGTAGTTCAGCATGATTTGTTGAAGACTGTCTTTGATCCATTGTATTGCCTTTGATCCTTTGCCAAAAATCAGCTGACTATATGTGGGTCTATTTCTGAGCTCTCAATTCTGTTCCTTTGATGTATTTGTCTATTCTTTTGCCAATGCTACACTGTCTTGATTCCTGTAGCTTTATAGTAAGTTTTCTCAGATTTATATATATAAGTATTTCATTTTGTTGGGTGTTGTGACATCATAAGTAATATATATCTGGTCTTACCTCCTCACCGTTCCTAAAACCCTTCTAATTGATTCATGTCTTTTTGTATGCTAATGAGATGACTTGGTGGTTGGGGGCTCCAGGATAGATGGCCTCAAGATGGGTGCTGGTTGCTGGGGAACAAGCCATGTGATCAGAGGGCTGGAACTTTGAGTCCTGCCTCCAGGGAAGCAGTAATTGCTAATGGCCAGTGATTTAATCAACTACCCCCATGTAATGAAACCTCCATAAAAAACTCTAACCAACTGGATTTGGAGAGCTGCTGTGTTGAACACATTCAAGTGCTGAGAAGCCGGTGTAGCCTGGGATCACATGGAAGCTCTTGATGTGGTTTTGGAATATAGGTGAGGGTCAGTGGGGTGAGGTCCGGAACGGACGACCAAGAAAGAATTCTTTTTTTTTTTTTAAGATTTTTTTATTTATTTGTCAGAGAGAGAGAGCACAAACAGGGGGAGCGGCAGGCTCCCCACTGAGTAGGGAACCCGATGCGGGACTTGATCCCGGGACCCTGGGATCATGACCTGAGCCAAAGGCAGACACTTAACTGACTGAGGCACCCAGGCGTCCCACCAAGAAAGAATTCTTGAGACGTCTTTGGTGCAGAATGGTGGTTTATTAAAGCATGGGGAAAGGACCCGTGGGCAGAAAGGGTTGCTGCACCGGGATCTTGAGTGGAGTTGGGGGAAGTAAGGAAAAGGGAGGTTTCAAAAGAACTTTCATATGCTAAAGACGACCCACCTACAAGATACCTACAAGATACTGGAGGCCTTGCCATTGTCAAATTAAGGATGTTTCCCCTCTAGCAAGAGGGGGAGGTCGTTGGGAGATTCCTGGAAAAATGTCTCACATACCCCACCCAGGAGTGTGGGGGGTGTCACTTTGTGCTTTGTCTTCAGCTAGCCTTCTGCTCCCTCATCACTCTGCACTCGTTCCTCATACCTTGCCTTACCCATTCTTACCATTTAGCTGCTCCTGAGTTGTAGTCTTTATTAATAAGTGGGCGGTAATAAGGAAAGCACTTTCTTGAGTTCTGTGAGCCATTCTAGCAAATTATTGAACTCAAGGACGGACTCCTGATTTATAGTTGTTAGAAGTACAGGAGGCAGGATGTCAGTTGATAGATAGGAGTCGTCCGTGGGATTGATCCCCTGACTTGTGGGACCTGACCTTAACTCCAGGTGGACAGTGTCAAATTGAACTGTACGATGCCCAGCTGGAGTTTCAGAATTGAGTTAAATAACCCTACACATTTGTCAGAAGTGTTGTGAATAGAGAAGAAACAGGAGCTTTTCCTTTCAGGCTATAATTAAATTTTTTTAGATTTGTTTATTTGAGAGCTTGTGAGCAGGGTGAGGGGCAGAGAGAATCTCAAGCAGACTCCACACTGAGTGCAGAGCCCGACTCAGGGCTCCATCTCACCACCCTGAGTTCATCACCTGAGCGAAACCACAAGTTGGATTCCCAACCTACTGGGCCATCCAGGCACCCTATAAATGGTATTTTTTTAATTTCAAATTCCAGTTGTTCATTGCTGGTATATGGAAAAATGAATTTTTTATAATTTGTATTCTGCAACCTTGCTGTGATCCCTTATTAGGTCCAGGAGGGTTTTTTTGTTCAATTCTTTAACATTTTCTACATAGATGATCATGTCATCTGCAAATAAAGACAATTTTATTTCTTCATTCTCAATGCATACACGTCATCTTTGCTATTCTTACCTTATTGCAATAGCTAAACTTCCAGCATGTTGAAAAGCAGTGACGAGTTGAGATATCCTTGCCTTGTTATGATTATAGTGGGAAATAGTATCTCACTATTAAGTATGATATTAGCTATAGGTTTCTACAGATCTGGTTTGTAGCAGGACAGTGGGATTCCCTGTAGAGATTGAGTAGTTCCCCTTTATCTAGGGATGCAAAGTAACTCACTCATCCCAGTGGGATGTCCCATTGCAAATTCCAGTAGATAATTCCTTTCTCAGGCATGATGAGACCTGGTGTTCTCAGCAGTATAGCACATTGATCCATGGTGAGAGTTGGGACAATGGCTGTTTCTTGCACCTTCCATACCTTTACAGTATTGGGTGCCTTGACAGGGGTCCCCAGTCTGGCATATGAGTCAACAGGCCTGACAGGTTGTCATTCAAATGTATTAAAGTTTAGGACAGGAGTGCCTGGCTGGTTCACTTAGTAGAGCATGATTTTGGGATTGGAGATCAAGCCCCATGTTGTGTGTAAGAGATGACTGTAAAACATAAAAATAAAATAAAAATTACATGGTTGTAAAAACCCTAGTTTTTCTAGGAGAGAAGACAATATTTTTTTAAGTAATCAAAGACCTGCTAAAGACAAAATTTATTAAAATAAAGAAAAACCTTTGTTCACAGTTTATTAAGAGCAGACCAAAAATCTAAGAAAATGTATTTTTAACAGAAAGGAAACAATTCTAATTTTGCGGCAGTGTACTTTTGATATTAAAACTATCCTTTTCGGGGCGCCTGGGTGGCTCAGTCGTTAAGCGTCTGCCTTCGGCACAAGTCATGATCCCAGGGTCCTGGGATCGAGCCCTGCATCGGGCTCCCTGCTCCTAGGGGAGCCTGTTTCTCCCTCTCCCACTCCCCCTGCTTGTGTCCCTGCTCTCGCTATCTCTGTCAAATAAATACAATCTTTAAAAAAAAAAAAAACAAAAAAAAATGTCCTTTTCTTTTTTAACTTAAATAAATCCATTCTGATCTTGGCTTGACCACAGGTAAAAGTCCTTTCTTAATGTTCTTTTCCCACAGACTTTCTGCAATTTTCTGTATCCGTTCAACTTTATCCCATCTTACATTTTTCATCTTGGAACAGTAATTTTATTTTAGGACAAAATTACTTTCCCCCTTTACCAAAACAGAACCAACCCCCCCATGTCCTTCACATCTTTCCTTACCCTCCCCCCACAAAACTCTATCACATTCTACTTTCCTTACCTTCTTTTCATGCACAGTCATTTCCTTCCACCCTTACTTATAGTAGTTTTGTAAAAAAAAAAAAAAAAAAACTTGCCTGTTTTATAAATCAATTTTGGCAATACCCTGGAGGTTAAAAAGAAAATCATATACAGAACATACATCAATACAGATAGCTTTTATTTCACTCCCATGGCTAAAACTTTTTATTGATATTTGTGATCTTTTGGAGGCTACAGAGTAGATTTGGGGCAAGAGAACTTAAAAGCACTGTATTTTGAAAAATTCTCTTTCCGCTCGTTTTTTATCTTCAGTCTCTGTGTGCAATGTTTTGGATAACTCCTAGGTGTTTACATTTCAAAGACATGATAAGATTTACAATTTCAAGGCAACAGCAAAAGAATGTTAAGTTTTTGCCCTAGGCATTTTGGGATAATTGCTACTTAAAAATTGCTTTTGTTTTTGGGGTGGACAGCATGTGGCATTTCATCCCTTTCCCCTTCAATCATCACAACACTATATTCATGCCCATCCTTTTCCTAGGGAATTCCACCACTTAGTATCCCAATCAGGCTTTGTCAGGAGCAAGTCAGACCTTATTAATCTGTGCCCTCCTAGCTTTTGAAAATGACACGCTAAGGTTTCCAGATTATTCTGCTTTCCCACCTTGTCAGCCAGCCCCAAAGCTAGCAGAATAGTGGAAACCTTCATGCCCTTCTCTTACCTTAGCTCTTCTTCCAACTTTCTAACTCAAGATTCGGTGTCTCGTTGGACATTGATGGCCAGCTAAACTGCCCCCAGGAAGAGCCAGCCCATTACAGCAGTCATGTGTCCCCATCTCTCTGCAGTACACTGTGCAGTTCATCAGATAAGCACATCAAAGCAGCCAACGTTTTCAGGGTGTCCTCATTCTCATTTGGTGATCTACAAACATCTAACATAGAAGCCACCTCTCCCATTGACTTGGAAGTCAATGCCAATGTGGGATCTCCCCCTTAGACACCTCTTTCCCAAGTCCCATTTCTTTGGTCTCCTGGGTGGCTCAGCAATTGTTGGCTTGCAAATTGGTCCTGTATTTAGTGGGCAAGGAGAGACTGAAAGGCAGACCTTCCCAGATTGGTAAATTGCAGGTTTCAGAAGCAGAAGAACTTACAAGGGTTGTCTTGGGTGGCCTCAGGATGAGTAGATCTGTGCACGTAACTGCCAAATCGTAAAAGTTTATATTAGAGGCCCTACCTGGGTTTAGTCACATCTGTTGTTCAGATAGTCTCAACACCACATTTCTATCTGAAGGCTGGGTCCTTGGGGCAGCTTCTGGGAATAGGGAAGGCAAGCAAAATGCGCATACCAAAGACAGGGTGAGGGAGAGGGGCCCTCCAGTCGTCCAGGTACACCTTGCAGTCAGTTGGGGGGTCATGTTCTCTTGATGACCTCCGCCAACACTTGAGTTGGACCCACTTCAATTCTGGCTTATTCCTGAACCCAGTCTGGGAAAAGAAATGCTCAAATAAAGCTCATAACACAAAAGCTGCAGAGCTAGGATTGGAGAGGCACTAACCTATAACCTCCAACACAGGGAAAAAGCAGTGAACTCATTGGGCTCACTGGATATTTATCTGGCTCACTGGGTTGCTCAGTGCCCCTGGGGGTTATCAGGGGTCTCCCCTGGTTCCCTCTGTTAACACCAAAACTATTAAAAAGATAAACTGAAGCATATTAAAATTTTTAAGAGTTTATTTGAACAAAAATTGAATTGAATTGGGCAGTACCAAACTGGATGTGGCTGGGAGTGCTCTACCCACAGGAACTCTGAGACACTTTTATATTTTTTTTTACTTTTTATAATTTTTATTTTTTAAAGATTTTATTTATTTGAGAGAGAGAGAGCACAAGCACAAGCTGGGGGAAGAGCAGAGGGAGAGGGAGAAGCACACTCGCCGCTGAACCAGGAGCCCAACACGGTACTCAATCCCAGGACCCTGAGACTATGACCACAGCCAAAGTCAGATGCTTAACCAACTGAGCAACCCTGGTCCCCCAGGAGAGACTTACAGAGAAAAGGCAAAAGCGAGGAGATTAATAGCTTAATCACTTAGTTGATTTGGCTGTTTGTGTTTAGCTGTCCTTAGCTTTAAATTTTGTAATCTTGAGATAATTATAGGCTGATTTTGGTTTCTTACATAGAGCCTCAGTTTAATGGTCCCCTTGTTTAGTTACTTTAACACATTTCATGTAGATTTAGGAAGGGCTCCAGGGAAGAATTGAGAAAATCGGGGGTTATCCAACTTCAGTGTATCAAAATTATCCAATGTATGTCAAATTCTTAAGCTCCTTTTTTGGCGATCTCAATTTGGTATGTTTGTGTTGGGGTTTGAATCTACACCTTGCAACCACTTCCTGTGGTCTTACTAAATGCCTGCTTTCTTACTTTGTCCCAGTATTTCTCAGACTTGAGCATGTGTCAGAATCCCCTGAAGATATGATTGGTAGATAAGATACAGGATGGCCAAATAAATTTGAATTTCAGATAAACAGCAGATAAATTTTTTCTATATCTCAAATACTGCAATATCTGTGACAAATACCTGTTTTAACTGAAATTTAAATGTACCTTCTCGTATTATGCTGAGCGAAATAAGTCAAACAGAGAAAGACATGTATCATATGACCTCACTGATATGAGGAATTCTTAATCTCAGGAAACAAACT